>NC_064816.1:85311871-85426297 GCF_023721935.1 Panthera uncia
TGTGTGTGTGTGTGTGTGTGTATATATATATATATATATATATATATATATTTATTTATTTAAATGACTGTTCCCGGAAACATGAGATAACTTCTTATAGTCTACAGGGTAAACATAAACTCCATAGAATTCCATAGGAGCTGTCACAAACCTAGCCCAACCTCTGTGAGGTCTTTCTGATTGTAATTATTGTGACTTCATCTACGGTAAAATTTGCCTTTGCTCTTTTAGCGAAGCTCAGATGCTATCCAGCTAAGTATCCTCTCCTTTACCCATGCATTACGCAAACATTCTTTTGTGCCTAGGATACAATTTACATCCCAGTGACAGGGACAAGGTCATCAAGTGAATAAATTAAAGAACATAGTATTTGGCAGTGTTATGCGCTACAAATAAAAAAGCAGATCAGGGAATCAGAGGTAGAACACGGAGAAAGTATCTCAGGATGGTCAGAAAAGGTGTCTCTGAGACAATAACATTTAATTAATTTTTTTACACTTATTTATTTTTGAGAGAGAGACAGAGAGAGAGAGAGAGAGAGAGACAGGGCAAGCACAAGAGTGGCAGAGAGAGGCATAGAGTCTGAATCAAGCTCCAGACTCCTAGCTGTCAGCACAGAGCCCGATGTAGGGCTCGAACCCACAAACCTCGAGATCATGACCTGAGGCGAAGTCAGACGCTTAACCGACTGAGCTACCCAGGTGCCCCTGAGACAATATTTTAAGCATAAAATTACATGGTGTGGGGGCACCTGGGTAGCTCAGTCGGTTAAAAGTCTGACTTCGGCTCAGGTCATGATCTCACAGTTTGTGGGTTTGAGCCCCGCATTGGGCTCTGTGCTGACAGTTCAGAGCCTGGAGCCTGCTTCAGATTCTGTGTCTCCCTCTCTCTCTGCCCCTCCTCTGCTCACACTCCATTTCTCTCTCAAAAATAAATAATCATTAAAAAAATTTAAAAAAAATTAAATGGTGTGACACCTGAATATGAGTTCTTTAGGTAGGTACGGAGGAAATAAATACAAACCTAGCTGAGGCAGGAACAAGACTGGGGCTTTTGAAAAAGAGAAACCAGTGAGCGAGCCATGCAACAGTGAAACGAGAGGATCCAAGCAAGTATCAGGAGCTAGATCAAGCAGACTCTAGAGGGCATGGTAAACGCTATGGATTTTTCACTAATTGTTCTAAGAAGCTAGTGAAAGATTTTGAGTAAGAGAAGCTGTTATCTGACTGTAGTTTCTGAAAGGTTACTCTGGCTACTAAGTGGGATGGAGACCGACCAGGGGAAAAAACGGAAGCAGGAGGACCAGATAAACAGCTCCGGGACAGGTGTGGTGGCTTTGGGTAAGTGGGCACATCGGGAGGTGATGAAGAGTAGGAGCAGTGGTGGCCACAGAGCCAAAAGGACTTATTGTGAGGTTGGTACTAGGCTGTGGAAGAAAGAGAAAAAGAAAAAGATGATGCCTAACTGCTTTTTTTTTGCTAAGCAGTTGGGTGAATGGAGGTGCTATTTATTAATATGGGTAAGTCTTCACTGCAGAACAATGAAGTTTAGGAAAAGACACCACTAATTCTTTCTCATAGATCATTTGGGACGCTTATTAGGCATCTAAGATGAGCTCTTGGGTAGGCATACAAGTCGTCTGGCACACAAGACAGAGTTTAGAACCGGACTAAGAATCTGGGAGCAAATTGCCTCTGAGAGTATTGAAATTGATGGTGTTAGGCAGTGAACAGGCAAAGATTTTATGTTTAGATGGTGGGATGCAAAGGAGAGTTAAGAACACTCAGAAGGAGCAGCCTGTAAAGTGAGAGGAAAATCATAAGGATGTGGGCCGGGGGGGCATGAAGCCCAAGAATGCTGAGACACCATGTCTTTGGAAAAACCAAACCAAACCAAAACAAAACAAATCAAAAAACCCTGATTTGTAGTGCTTGTTCTTTTTTGTGTAAAAACTCCCACTCTGGCTGAACCAAGCTACTAAGAGTTTAAAACCAGCTTATGCAATTCCTAAATAATAAGCCATCAGCTCTCATGGGACCATTAAGAACTGGCCCTAGCACATCACTGCACGGAAGTCAAATGAAGAATGTGTTTCAAGAAGGAGGGAGTTAGACATTAAGTAGAAATGACAACTGAAAATTGGCCATTGGACTTGGCAAGGAAGGAACTGCTGGAGACCTTGACAAAAAAATGGATTGGGGCAGTGATGGTGATGATTGGCAGAGACTGTGTGTGGTTGGTCACAGCAGGAACAGGATATGGTGAGTCACTATCTCCCCCATCAGCAGGAACTGTGTTTTGAATCACTGTCTTTACAACACTTATCGCTATCTGACATTGCATCTATTTTACTTCTTTTTAAGTTTACCGTCTGTTCCCTCCCCTGACACAACTTGAACAGAAGTTCCATGGATGCACAGACTGTTTTCTTTTTCATTCACGGGTATATCCTCAATACTTGTAACTGTTCTGGAAACATCTCGCGGGTGCGTATAAAACACCATGTAGGTTGCACATGGTAACGCCTGCTAAATAAAACACTGGACACGACAGGCAGTCACCCATGCAGAACAAGGTCAAACATACTCTTCTGGACCAGAGCTTATTTTTCAGAAGAATGAAATTATAAATTATAAATAATTGTTTTGTGTTTAAATTACAAAGCTGCTGGGTCACTGGTTATAGACTATGAAATTTGGGTTGTTTATTGAACGTGGGGGTGGTTACTAACAATGTGATGAAGGGAAGGCAGTTTCCTTTCTCCAGTTGAGTGCGTGTATGCGTGTGCCTGAGCATGTGTGTGAGCATATATCCTCTGAAGGTAGAGCTTGAGAGCAGAAAGTAACCAAAGCTATGGAATATATTCTTATACATTTTTTTTTGGAATATACTCATGGATTTTGAGGGGAATTTTTCGTATAGGTATTTTGCAATATACTCTTACAGATTTTCTTTCCCTCTGTTATCAGACTCACTCCTTTTTATTCTCCACTTTGTCCCAGTCATACTCAGGCTCTCAAGATCTTCCATGAAATTTTCTCTGAACAAGACAGCTTCTGGTGATGTCTCTCTTTGCTAAACTCCCATATCACTAATTGTGCCTTATGACATCTCCCCAAAGAATTATAAGCTCTCGAAGGAGTTTCTTTGTCTCAACATGTACCCAGGACAATTATATGCACCTGGAAGTCACTTAATAAACATTTACTGATTGAATGAAAACATGAATTAATACACAAATTCACATAATGCATACTCTATCTAAAACTTTCTAACAAGTGCTACACTCTCATCAGACCTTTCTGGAAGGGTCTCTGAGTTTACTCTGAATGTCCATATGTTTTGGACTATATCCTATTTTATCTTTATTAGTAGTTTTCAAACTTTATGAGGATGGGTAAGGCAGTAAAAAATACAAAAAAAAAGGGATAGGAATTTTAAAAGACATATGATACAAATAATGATATAACAAAGGATTATTCACTTAGGCATGTAGACAGGGGGTTGATTGATAAAATCTCCTGTTGCTTTTCCAGAACATAAGCATTATATAAAATGAGAGCTTCCCATATAATAGATATTTTAAGTCATATAATAAAAAGACACACAAAAACTAGGCTTAACATTTTAAATGGGAGAAAAGCATATTAAACTTATACTTACTGTCTTCTATGTCCCAGCATTGGGTGATCGGGTCTCCATACTTTACATCTTGGCGTCTGGCTCGCCTATGGAAAAAGGATTAAACTGTTTAGAACATTGAGCATGATATCTGGAACAGATAAAGTCGGCATTTAACACTAATAACAGTGGCAAGAGCAGAACTATGCTTGTCTTACTGCTCAACTCAAACGCAGGGCACTATTCCCATCTAACGTTAATCCAAATACTACTAGCAACAGAGTCCTAACAGAATGCATCCTGTTTTGGAAATAAGATGATATGAATTTTATTGAACTCCTCTGACTTTTGACAAATTGTTCAAAAGAACAGGTTGACTATAAATATAGCCCAGGTTTCAGATACATCCAATGGGGGGGTGGGGGGCAAACCATCCTTACCCTCTTTTTTCAATCAGTCCCTGGGAAAGTAACAAGATGTGCAAGAGCTTTAGTTCGTGGGTAGGAAAGTAACCGCAAATCTAGAACTTGTTACCCTATGGAGATTCGCTATTACATAGATTTGATTAAGCAACAGGTTAAACACTGTCCTCTCAAATAGAAGTACCAGTTTGGTAGAGCATGAGTGGCTAATCCTATCTGCTGATATGCTGTTCACATTGTTTTTTCTGATAGTAGAGACAAGGATAATAATAAATAATGGTGTTGTGCATTATTGTCACATATTTTCCTTAAGAGAAAACAGTAGCTATTGCATAAGAAAAGAGAAAGCTGCTACCCTGAATTAAAGAAGTCTTAAACTCTTACAGTCTATTTTCATTTGCGTTGGCTATTTTATGTTGCCACTTCAGCAATCGTAAAAGTCACAGTAAAATCTGCAATATCTAGGGTGTTGCTTAAGGGCAGTACTGACCAGGTGATGAGCCTGTATGAGATTCATCTAGCACGTACATTTTTTTGGCTCCCGTGGACATTTATGTTAAGGTAAGGGAAACTATCACAGAGGCATGTGTGCAAGATCAGAGATAGAGTCTTGGGAAATATAAGAAGAAAAATTATGATTGTGTAAGGTACATAAGGTCAAGAATGTTTTTAAATCGTGGCTTCTTAAGAAACAGGGTCAATTCATCAAACTGAAGGTCCATTACGAGCTAATGAGCACTCTTTGATTTTTAGTTTCTAGAAAAGAAAAATATTCCCCAAGGGCTCACTATGAGAAGTATATTCTTAGCCAAAAACTATAACAGAATATTGGTGTTTTTTACTTTGAAATGGTAATAGCAGTATCTCCCCACCCACAGCGAATCCAGAAATTTCAGGGAATCTAAACTGTCTCCTAATTATAAGCCGTATCTGCTGTTGTACTATGCATTCAATCTGTGAATCCTCGAATTTGAAATTTGACACGTGAGTCAAATTTCAAGAAGAAACAAGTGTGTACGTACTAGTGGGACTAACATGCACTCACTTGTCATCATAGTTAATACAGACCTAAAGATTAAAAAAAAAATACCATATACAAATTGCTGACCTTTTACCTAGAGGAAAAATATACCTTGAACAATACTGCAGAAAAAGGGTGTTACCATAATGCACATTTAACAATTTATGATCATAACATATTTAGCTAGCATCAGTCATCCTGATGACAATTCAGGTTGTTTCCAATAATTTTGCTACTGAAAACAGTGCTGAAATGGACATCCTTGGATGATTTTGTGGTGCTTTTGCCCGTGTGTATAGAGGATACATTTCTAACTGGGTTTTGTTGGCTCAGAATAGCTTCATTTTTAAGAGCACATAAAGCAACGAACAGTAAACAGCAGGACAGCATTTTGATGTTTATGTACATCTGAGTGACAGAAGTTGACCAAGTTAGACTTATTACAGTAAAAATAAAATTGTACCAAGTCACTGAGACGTGCTGTGGGTTGTTTATAACCTACGCTTTTACAAACATGTATAAGTATGCATTATTTGCAAAACAGAAAGGGTAAACATAGACCATGTAAAAATAAGGGAAGAAGGGAGGAATGGAGGAAGGGCAAAGTAGTCGAGAAAAACCAACTTTTAATGGTATTTAACAGAGATGAAGGAAAAGCATGTAAACAATTTTTCAGAATTTTTTCAAGTTCCACATTTCGGCACTTCAGAACCCTCTATTTTATCCTCCTTCAACGTTTAGTTTTAGGCAAAATTTAATTTTAATATTCTTACCAGAGACCATGTTTTCTACAATTAAATCGTCTTTAATTTAAACTAGAAGACAAGGTATTCCGGTGAGATAGTCGCTGGGTAGAAAAGAAGGCTTCACCTTCGCTCCATGTGCCTCTTACCGTTTTGAAGTGGGCGCATATCGAGAGCATGCATTTCCATCCCAGGCACAGTAGGGGTCTCTGGCCAGGCAACAGTCCGCACAAGCTTTCCCATAAGTGTCGCATCTGTTCAAGGAGAGCTGAACCAATCCATCCCGGGAACCGACGTACAATTGTTGCTACAAATCAGGCAAACCAAATGAATTAGAAGCATCTTTCAGACCAGTCTTAAGAACTTCCCTTTCCTGAATACCACATCACAGATCTAAATCTGTCTCCTCGGGTGCCCTTGTACAGAAAATAAGCAGTTGTACAGAAACATAACAAAGAGTAAGATGAGTCGATCCCTTCTACTCCTGGCAGCATGGCGGTTTGAAGATGTTGATACCGAAATGGACAGCATTCTAGAGAGCTAGGATAACCTTGGCAGTAATTTAAGAAGGTCAAAACCCAGCTGCTAGACTGAGGAATTAAGACGTCAAATTCTTTCTCAATGGTTGAAAATGCGCTTTGGTAGATTATATCAAGCACAGATGTGATGGGCAACACTGATGGTCTTCCGCTGCTGTGGCTTCTTGCGTGAGAGACGGCTGAAAAGAGATTTATGAAACTTTCTTGTGGTTTGAACCATTTCATTTGCTAATGAAATACCTCTTGATCCCTGAAGGAAAATGGGTTATAAGCTGGAGAGAAAATAGTTGGTATCACTGTGAAGAAAGTATTAAGGAGGCTCGAAAGATGCCATATCACCAATGAAAGGCTGCAGGATACTAAATAACTCAGCAAATAAAGGTGCATTTTGGAAATATGTTCTGAAAACAATGCACTGATCTTTATGAGCATTCGCTGAGCGTACGTGGTGGAAGACGTAGGGAGAGGGATGATACGAATAACTAAGCCAGAGTCTGTGCCTTCAGTGAACTCATGGTCAACGACAGCGGGCCATATCAGACTTTACACAAAGGGGAAAAACCTGAGAAATAAATGTTGACATAAATAAATACACGTACTCAATCTACAGACATCTATCTTCTACCTGCCCTGCCTATTAAAATGTCAGTTAAGACCTCCTAGCTGCTAAATGCAATGCACCCAGTTCAGTATTTGCTTTACTTCAATTCTCCAAAGTGTTTAACACCAAGAATCATGCCTTCCTTGACCTTCAACTTTTTCTTGTTCTCTGTCTTTATTTCTGCCTAAGATTTCTGTCTCCTTTGAGGATTCCTTTCTTTGCATTAAATGTGAGGTGCCCCCTCTTTTCTATCCTTATTTCTTTGCCTTGTATTGTATAAAGCACATTGTATAAAGCCTCGCATTGTATAAAGCGTCAGGTGCATCTTGAAAACAACGTCAAGGTTGACATACTGGATTGCCCTAAATCTAGCCCTGCTACCCTAGCTTTGTCACCCAGGACACAAAGCTGGGAGTTGTCTCTGAATCCCCTTTATCTCTTAGTCAGCCACCGTATCTTTTCCATTCTCTTACACAGAACTCTCTATCTCCTCCTCTCCCTCTCCACTGCCAACACTTTTGTCTGTCTTTATTGTTTCTTCCCTGGATTACTTATAAGTGTTCTAATATTTCCACTGGCTTCAGCCTCGTGTTCCGACAACCCCCACCTCTACCCCAGGACTCGATCCATCTTCCGCTCTGCCACACCAGACTGACCTTCCTAAAAGGAAAAGCTTATCACAACACATTCCTGCTGAAGATCTTTAAAGGTTTTCGTTGTCCTCAGATAAAACTGTTAAACTTCTTAGGAAGACATATAAGGATGTACCTAATCTTGCTCTGTTTTATGTCCCAGAATCATTTCTAGCCTCCTTGCCCCTTGCACACATATATGTCCTTTGCTCTAATTGTTCACAAACTTATTAGAATAAGCTATGATTTCTCACTGTTTACACCTTTCCAAATGTTCTCCTTTTTTCCTTGGCGTAGGCTTCCTCTTCCCATCCCCTTTTTAATTTAACCAATTAACTGCAACATCCTTCATAGTTCAGGTTACATGTCTCTTCTTTTTTGTTAATGTATATTTACTTATTTTGAGGGGGGGAGGGGCAAAGAGAAAAGGAGAGAGAGAGAATTCCAAGCAGGCTCCACACTGTGAGTGCAGAGCCTGATGCAGGGCTTGATCTCATGAACCTGTGAGAGCATGACCTGAGCCAAAACCAAGAGTCAGATGCTTAATCGACTGAGCCACCCACACCCCACATGTCTGTTCTTTTCACTTCCTTCCTCTGCTCTACCTGGCTTCCTCTTAGACCAGTTCCTCCCCTGTGTTTTCCCTGTACAGGCTTCCATTATTGTTTTGCATTGGTAGTGTGTTCTTTCTATGTCTCCCAGCTCCACTGTGAGCTTCTAAGTGAAGGACTATGCCATTCATTCATTTCTATACCCTCCAAGGGTAGTAGTAGGCCTTTAAGAACTAAACATTCAGTGAAAAAAATTAATGGAAAAGATCAAATAAGAAATCTATTTAGATCTTTTCCCTAATAGTTTCTGTGTCATTACTAGCCACACAGATGAAGACAATGTTAGGGGGGAAAGGGGAAAATGGGTGATGGGCATTGAGGAGGACACTTGTTGGGATGAACAGTGGGTGTTGTATGTAAGCTATGAATCACGGGAATCTACCCCCAAAACCAAGAGCACACTGTATACACTTTATGTTAGCCAACTTGACAATAAATTATATTAAAAAAATTAAGCATATTATCCAATAATTTTTTTATCCTGGGGGTACATATACAAATGCTAATACAAGCCTGAACCTCTTGAATTAATTGGGATTTGGAGTATCATATTGAGAACTTACGATCTATTAAATATTATTATTGTCATTGTCATCAGATACCATTTACTTCACACTTACGATGTGCCAACTCTCTGTCTCAAATTTTGTGTGCAGCGTCCTATTTATTAGGTGGTGTATTTTATTTCCCTAATTTCTCTGTTAAGGAAATTGATTCCCAGAGTCAGATACTAAGTGGAAGGCCGGCAGTTGACTCTTGGCCTCTTTGCCACCATCGTCCATAGTGTAATTTCTAGACTCCCTGATTAAAAACCATTTTTCGTGATTATGGTT
The DNA here is from genome assembly GCF_023721935.1 of Panthera uncia. Classification (NCBI taxonomy): domain Eukaryota; kingdom Metazoa; phylum Chordata; class Mammalia; order Carnivora; family Felidae; genus Panthera; species Panthera uncia. The sequence continues at coordinate 85,320,895 of NC_064816.1, forward strand.
AGTATTCTACATGAACTTCTTATGGCCTTGACAGAGACACATCCTCATGAAACAAAGAAAGTGAGCTCAGTTTTCAAGAGCCAAGGGAAGGGGAATATCTATCATTCAAGTAATGATATTTGGTTCTACTTCTCCTAAGGCAAGCCTACAACTATGGCCTCTAATTGGTTATAAAAGAAACACATAATTTAAAGCTTTTTACATTATTTATAATTTAACTTCCAATATCAGTAGAGTTTCCCTAAAATGAATTCAAGCAGCCTGTTGCTTTTGTGGCTAATTTTTACAGAAAAATTAGAAAGTACCTGCTTCAGAGACAACTCCATGTTCAAGATGATTGATGAGTGCTGAAAATAAAAATCAAATGTTAATAAAGATAATCATTAAGAGTCTTTTATAGCAGCCAATATGTTCTCTTGTCATGTACCAAAGATCACTGAAGAAAACTTCAAGGGTCTGTTATATAGGGGGGGAAAGGATCTTAACGTTTGCTCTTTCCTTCTAATTCTACCTTAATAGAAAGAATCAAAATAGTTCCTTTAAAGTATCTTATTACAGAAAAACTATCTAAATGTATGAGGAAACACTGTGCATTGGAAATCGCTCCCAGTTACCCACAAGGTTTCTCCTTCTAAATCTGCTTATCTTAACTGCTTCCATATAATTCAAACTAGTGTTGACAAGAACATCTCCATAATTATTTATTACCTAGTTCTGCTCTTACTTAGATCGGTAGTTGAAAAACTTGTTCAAGTAGCAGAGTTCTGAAAAGCTATAGTGTTCTTTGTGGATGAGCATATTCTTTATGGAACGTGGCAAGCTATTGATGCACAAGATTCCGTGATATGAACTAGGACTTGCTTTACTTGTTGAAACTATGGCTTTATGCATGCAATATAAAACTAGAAACATGAACACAGAAGCTACCAAACTAAAAAGGATGGAATCTTTAAGAATTTTTCATCTACTTATCATCTATTTACTGTCCATTCGTTTCTCACCAGCCAGTATTTACAAACCGATAAACAGTAGCAGATACCAAAAATTTAAGAAAATACATGAAAAAAAAATGAAAGAAAAATGTTAAAATGAGAACGTGCTATCCCAAAACTTTTTTTTTTTTTTAAATGAAGGACACAGGTTCATTATTTAATCTTTACAATGGAATCCAAATAATTCCTCTTGACCACTAACCACCATTAAGTAAAACTTATTTTAATGCACCTTATATATTGTGGGAGCTTCATTTTTGGCTTCTGGGTTCACACTTAGATTTGACATCAGTTTTTCCCTCAGGAACCACCCAAGACTTTGTTTTTGGTAGATGCCAGATAGCAGATCTTGTTCTTGTTAACTCCTTGACCACTATTATCATCACAATGTAAACAGGATCCTGTGGAACTCAGCATGTTAATTACCTTGAGTTCCTCACAGTGGGGGGCTCTACTTGATTTTTTTTTTTTTAAGGCAATAGATGTTCACAGGGAAACAGCCCATTTTAATGAACTATCTCAACAAAAATGTTATAAAAGACACAACATATTTTTCAAGGCTCCTGTCAGAAATACACTTTTATTTCTAATGTTACTTTCAGAAAATAATTTTGAACTAAATGTCACTGAGCATCTACAGAGAATACCACAGCTCAAATGTATTGTTAAAAGTCAAAGACATTCCCCAAATCTAGAAAATTATTATTTTAGATCTAACTCTCTAGGGGGACGTAGCATACATCAAGGCTTTACTATCATGCAACCTTGTTTAAAAAAGATTCCTTACGGAAAAGCAGGGACATGTGATTTACACACTCTTCCAGTTTTCTCAAATTCAATGGAGGAAAAATTGAAAAGTCAACCGTTTAAAGTAGAAAAGCATCTGGGTAGTCAGAGACCCCAGACCCCAGGCTTTCATCCACTGTGGCGATTTGTCTGACCATATGCTTAGAGAATAAAGTAATGAGCGGCAATCCCAGGAGCCCTGATTTTAGTGGTATTCTACGGGGAAAGAGGAGTCCTGTTCTCAGTTGCTTGAAAAACTTTTTTCCGTTGCTTAAGGAAAAGGAAAATAAAGGAGCTAATTGCACAGACTTCTCTAGGAAAAGTGACGATGTATCAAAACACACTGTCCTATATCAAGGACTACTAAGTTTCCCCATCTCTTCTAGGACTCTGGACTGTCTTACCTTGAATATCTGCAACTCTTCCAGTACTACTTCTTCCATATTCCACTTCTCCTTTGAAATGCTGACAACTTTTAGGACTGTTCCAATGTCTGAAAAAATACATGACCTATAATCCTGCTGTTTCTCCTTTAAGTATATGCCTAGCAACCTTCACAACTGTTCCCTCCTTTTTCTTTCAAAGCCTTGGAAAAGTCAGATTAAACAAGGCACACAAGAAGTGAAGCTTAATGGATATGATTCCATCCTTCCGAAACATGATAGTTTTTAACTCATAAAACACGTATTTATAAGGAAGACATTAAAAGACATGCACTCAAAGATCTTTCGAGCAAAAGGAGTATGTATGTCTCATTCAAATAATGGCTGAAATTATAACTAAAGTGGAATGATATTTTTGTAACTGAATTTAAAAGGTTAAGATATATTAAAATATTTTTTTTCTCTCTCTCAATGTAAGAAATATTTATTCAGTGCTTATCACATCTAAGTTACGGTGAAAGGTAAGATATATACATTGTTAAATAATATTAACAAAGGGAAGAGAAACCACTGAAGCCATCTACATGGGGGGAATTTTAGCTCACTCACCAACATATTTTATTTACAGAAACTTTATTAATAGGCTGGAAACTGAAGTTTTGTTTAAAATTATTTTGGTTTAATTTAAAAGAGTAAGCAAAATTTAAAAGACTATAAACCAAAAATTGACATTTAGTAAAGATGCCTTAAATACAGGATCTTCTATTGCAGTTTACAAGGTGACATGCTATTTATTACAGAAAGACAATCAAAAGAACATTTTAGAAGGAGAAAAAAAATCTCATTTGGAAATTAATTTATATAATATAGATGCTTTTAAGCTTCTGGCACTGTGGTTGAAGAATTTTAATATGGATAGTAATGATCCTATTTGCCCAAAATAGTCTGAAATATTTAATTCGGTTTTTAAAGGACTCTAGGATCTTTGAAAAAATATAAAATATACATTTTCCAAATGTCATAATTGAAAATCGATCCATCTATCTTAGTTACCTTATAATTTTCTCAGTAAAAGTTAGGTAGTACCACCTAGTGGCCGAATGGCATTTATGACAGCGAAGTGTTGACCTAGGAACGCTTTGGGCGGACAGCGCAAATTCAGTAGCAAACTCCTTAGAATTAGTGACAGACTAATTAAAGTAAAACCTTGGTTTGTGAGCATAAGTCATTCCAGAAACAGGCTTGTAATCCAAAGCACTCATATATCTAAGCAAATTTTAAGAACCATTGGCTCAGTTGTGATCACGCGGCATCTGGTATCAGGTACTAACTCGTATTGGGAGAAATCAGTTATTTATCCAGTTAAAGTTTACTAGAAATGTTTGCTGTCTTGCAGAACACTCGCAGAACAAGTTACTCTCAATCCAAGGTTTTACTGTACTTACTTGGTCCACTTCCCTAGTCTTGAGAACATCACTTACTTTCCTATGTCTTGTTATTGCCATCTGCAGCATAATCAGGCTTGACAACAGGTATTCTGAAAACCCTCTAAGTCTGTCACATGCACGTTCCCTAATAAACTCTACTTTTTTTTCAATGTATTTATTAAAAAAAAAAATTTAATGTTTATTTGTTTTTGAGAGACAGAGACAGAACGTGAGCAGGGGAGGGGCAGAAAGAGAAGGAGACACAGAATCTGAAGAAGTCTCCAGGCTCTGAGCCTTCTTCTTCTTTTCCTTCTTTTTTTTTTTTTTCTTTTTGCAAAAACAGTATGTTTTTTAAAAATAAAACTGTTCTGTAGTTCTGAAAACCTATTTCAATAAAAAAAAATGTCCATTTCTTGAAAACACATTAATTTCGATTTCTTTACTCAATGCCTGATTCATTAAATCACATAACATTATCTAGGATGAAGTGCTTTTATCTCCATGATGCATGTTACCTTTACAGCCATTAGAATGCATGTATCATAAGATAATATTTTCTATTTCCTTTTTCTTTCTTTTTTTAAGACATACTAAATAAGCAATATTTCTTTTTCTGGAAAATAGTTTTTAATCATTTTATAATGACTGAGTTGACAAAAAAATAAATAAAATAGTCTCTAATAATGAAAGTGATACTTAATCCACAAAATTCAAAGACAGGAAAAATAATCTCCAGGAAGTTTCTACTTAAAGATCTTTACAAAGTATTGCTTAATTTTTTGAAAAGCCATTTTAAGTCAACTCAGTCAATGATTCTCAAAATTGAGTGAAGGGATCTTTTGCGGGGCTGGGGGCGGGGGGCAGGGAATCAAATATCTCCCTAGAGAGAAAAAAATGTGAAGTCTGAAAATAAACATTGCTTAGCTGTACTTGTTTAATTTTAGTCCATAGTCATTCAACAAATATGTATTGAGCACCTAATCTAAGCAGGCATGTTATAGTCATAACATACAAATATATTTTGAAATCTCAAATACCACTAAAGGAGGCTGGGAGATATTTATAACTGTCAATTAAAAGCATGTGTTATGCAATGTTAAGAAATACTGACTAGATATCAGCTAATAATTACTCATTTTGATTTCAACCAATAATCTTTTTCAAGTCTTTGCTTCCTTTGTCTAATAGTGAAAAATTCCTTTGAAAGAAAGCATCATCTGGGTCTAGCATACCTGTTCCAAGGAACATTACATCGTATTGTCCATCTTCCGCAACAACGTGATCCACCACGATCTGGGTCAATCTGTAATCCACATTGATTCGCTTGAATGTTGGTCCTCCCGCAACTGGGTACACCGATTTAAACATCACAGGGTGCCGCTTTATGAAACTGATGACATCATCCGGAAAATCTCGGGTGGATTTAATCAGTGGATCATAGGTTTTGCTTGGACACTGAAAAGAAATGAGAAGAGAAGTAAAGACATTGTTCATACAGCCGAGGAACTTATATTTACTTATAATAAAGTTTTTAAGGCTTATTATTGACAATATGAAAGGAATGGTGAACAGGATCAATATGGAATCACATATGCTTGTCAATAAACATAGTTTACCTTGAATATATTTAAATCCAGTTTTCTCTCTCAAAGTTATTTTAATGATTACAGGGGAATATTATTCATCCAAAAAAAAAAAAAAAAAGAATGGAATTTTGTCATTTGAGACAACAGGGATGCACCATGAGCACATTATGCTAAAATAAGTCAGACAGAGAAAGGCAAATACCATATGACCTCACTTATATGTGGAATCTTAAAAACAAAAACACCAAACTCACAGATACAAAGAACGGATCAGTGGTTGGTTGCCAGAGACAAGGAGTGGGAGGGTTGTCACAATGGGTGAAGGGGGTCAAAGGGTACAGATTTCCAGTTATAAAAAAAATTAAGTCACGGGAAATAGTGGGTAGCATGATGAGTATTGTTAATAACACTGTACTGTGTATTTGAAAGTTGCTAAGAGAATACATCTTTAAAGTTCTCATTACAAGGAAAATGATTTTGTAACTATGTATGGTGATGTATGTTAACTAGACTTACTGTATATTTTTCAAGATATTCAAACATCAAATCATCACTTTGCATACCTGAAACTAATATGTCAACTATACCTCAAAAATTTGTCTATATTTTAAGTCCTTTATCTCTGCCCAGTTGGGCTTCTGCTTTTGAAATACTCTTTTCAGCTGCACTGGCACAAGTGAAAATTTGTAATTTCAATCCCAAGACAATTGTCCTTTCTTCCAAAAATTCTGGCCTCAGAAAGCTGAATATAAAACCCCTATGCTAGATATTTCTGTTGCCTTTTGAACTGTTATCCTCCTGAATTAACTTCAGATCTCAAAAAGCAACTGTCTTTACTTGTTGGCAGGAGAAATGGCTAATGGTCACCAAAGGGAACCTAGCGAAACAGATTATCCTTGCGTATTCAACCTTCTCAAAGTTTCTCAAAAAAAATTGTAAATTATATCTAATTTTCTGTGTTTTCAAAAGTTTCCGCAGTGAATTTGTTTCCTATGAAGCTACATGAAATTTGAGTTGAAATAATTATGAAGAAAGTGATTTATAAACATGGGAATATATGAGAAACCATTATTTTCAATTTCTTTTAATTCATTTAAGATTGCAGTTTTAAATTAAACCCATGATTATTAAAATTAAATGGAAGAAATCACCACGTCATAAAAATTACTTGTAAAAGAGCTTTAATAGTTTTACATCATAATTAGTTTTTTTTTTTTTTTTTTTTTTTTTTTATAACTGGTGTGAAAATTACACTGTGAACAATTCAACAGCTCTTTCCCTAAAGGATCTGTGAAGAAACCATTCAGGGAATTTTTCACTTCTGTCTAAAATTGTCTCTTCTTTGCCTTTTAGTGTTCACTAATTCAATAGTTAGCATACCCTGCCCCCTGGTGGTAACACACAAATGTTCAAACTAGTACAAGTTGAATGAATGTGATGTGCCTTTATCCAAAGAATATAAAGAATTACTTTATAATTTGATTTTTTCAGGCAAATATTTAACTTTCCACATATCAAATTTATTTTATGATTTCTATATACTGTAATTCAAAAAGCTAACTCAGAACAATGCTGCTATTACATTTGAATTCTTCATGGGCTAACATTCCTTTGGAATGGCAAACTTTGGCTCTATGTTGCAGACATACAGAAGAAAGTCTTAAAGAAAGTGCTACTTTTCCCTGTTTTAATTTTTACACAAGGTGGAAACACAATCTCTACAAAACTGAGCCATTTACACCAGGCGCTAATTAGAATCTTGTCAAGGCTTCAAACTGTGCTTCCCAAATCCTGAACCTCCAGAGGATCACTCTCAGGGAATTAAAGATACTGAAGTTAGCCACAACATATGACCCTGACTTCCAATTTTATAGGAATAAAATCATAATGGGTCATTAAATTGGAAGAAATATCAAAGAAGTTGTACTAAAAGATTTTGTTAATGATTTTCCATTAGTAATGTAAGAATATTTCTATCTTTTACAGAATTCTTGCATGTCTGATCTTTAACGTCTTATTTATTTTTGAGACAGGGAGAGACAGAGCATGAACAGGGGAGGGTCAGAGAGAGGGAGACACAGAATCTGAAACAGGCTCCAGGCTCTGAGCTGTCAGCACAGAGCCCGACACGGGCTCGAACTCACGGACCGAGAGATGATGACCTGAGCCGAAGTCGGCCACTTAACCGACTGAGCCACCCAGGCGCCCCTTGCATGTCTGATCTTAAAAAAATTAATCTTTCCCTGAAATCTCTTTATTTTTCCCAGGTCTGCACCAAAGAGGTGCAGAATATTAGCTATTTGGCAATTACTTAGCTTATTCTTAACTGGATGTTGGTCTAAAGAGCTGAATGTCTTCAGTCATTGTTTCTAGCACTTAGCCTTCAGACAAGTGGAATCTCTCAAGTCGATAATGGAAGGAACCCTATATTAAATAGATTAAGCTGCAAGTCAAAATGGATGTGGAGCTCAAACGATACAAAGCTCTTGCCCAATTACAGGCTGCATGTTGGAGGCCCCGCCAAAGGAGACTATAGTGGGCTTATAGCTTATACTGCCTGCGGTAAAATCTGGTTGGCCTATCATTAAAATCAGAGCAAAAACATGATTTTGCTTGCATCACATTTTTGAAACAGCCTTCCAGCTTAAGATTTTCTTTGCCTTTGCCTTTGCAACTATAGTTATGCAAGTAGCCAAATTTTCAAAAGAAATATCATGACATTCAAGCCAGTTTTTGATATCAAATTTTCAAATAATTAGAAATTTTAATATGAGAAAAGTATGGATGAATGAAATGGGAACAATTTAGCCAAGAAGCAAACGTGAGGCTTTTCCTCTTTGCTCACCTCTGACGGAAAGGTTTAAGTGTAATAAAATCAAAGAAAAAAGATGAGAAGGAAAACCTGGTTTCTGTTGACTATTATAAAATGACCTTTGGAAATGTATTTTTCCCCCCTATGGCAGCTTTTCCTTCTGGCATGCTGCCAGTGTTTGGATAAGATCTTTATCCGTTACGTTGCTGTGTGTGATCTCCGAGGTCTTCGTCTCCACATTGCTTTCACAAATGAAAGTGATTTGGTAGAGTTACTCCCTGAGGTTGAAGAGAGTACCATTTGAACCAAATATTGTTATTTTAGCACATTAAAAACAGTGAGATTTCCCCTTTGATATCATATAGCTGTGAGGCACACAGATCTAAAAACAACTAGAGATGCCAAGCGACCGGAGCAGGTAGGAGAGTAAAGTAGGAAAGAAAAATCCTATAAAGGAAAGAGAGAAAGTGTGGGGAAATGGTGCATCTGAAGTAAATGATCATATCAATCCGTTTCCTCCCCAAGCCCTAGAGAATGTTCCTCTTGAAGCTAGGCATCTAGCTACATCTCAGGTATTAAAAATCTAGTGAATTTTTCTCCGTATGTATGTCCTTTTAATTTCTACATATTAACACAGCCCCTCTGACTATACGGTAGAGGACCATTTATTTCTGCCTCCAGCTTTCTGACATTTGACTGATTTCCACTACCCCAGGGCCTATAGGAAATAAGCTAGGGAACTTATCTGTTTCTCTACCTGTCATGTTGAAAAAGTCTTAAGATAGTTTAAAATTTCGGAAAGAAAGAGAGAGAGAGAGAGAGAGAGAGAGCTGTTACCAAAATTTTAAAATGTGAGTATCTTGCTGGAAACAATACCAGCACAAGGGTATTTCAGAAGAGACCTGCCCAGGCACGCCGTGAAAGGAAAGGGTGACCCAACAGCAGCAATCTCAGGGCCGGCTGCACAGCTGGCTAGGTGTGACCGTGTTGTGCTTGGCACATCTATGTGTTTGTATAGGGCCTTTAGTAGTGTAGTGGGAAGCGACGGATGAGAGGAGAAAAATGGTTTTTATCCAACGCGAGAGCTTTGCCCCTTGGCGAGGCACCAGACAACTGTTCAAAGTTTTCTCCTCCTGCTGCTTCAGGCTGTTTTCTACAGGTTGCACTGTCCTTTTAAACAAATCATGGGACTGAATAATATGAGGGAAGACAGGGCACAAGGAAATACTGAACCAGGCTTCCATTTTTAGCAAACTGGGAAAAATAACCTAAATACAAAAAGGAAGTTTTTTTATTTATAAAGTAAAAAAATACATGCAATTTCTTTTAGTAACTATTCTTTTTTAATTTATTTGTTTATTTTGAGAGCGGGAGCGGGCAGGGGAGGGACAGACAGAGAGGGAAAGAGAATCCTATGTAGGCTCTGCACCATCTGAGCAGAACCTGATGCAGGGCTCGAACTCATAATCAGTGAGATCATAACCTGAGCCAAAACCAAGAGTCGGAGGCTTAACTGACTGAGCCACCCAGGGGCCCCGAAAAATAATTGTAATTTCACAGGTGCCATTCTATCCCCCTGCCTATTCAGCTGTGAGTCAGTTTCTAAATGTGGATGAGGAAAGACTCTGTCTTCAGTATCAGAACTAGAAAGGCCAGGGGTACAAATATGGGGGTACATTTGTCTCTTTCTTCTTTTTCTTTTTTTGCAACTAAAACCCAGCTTTATTCTTGTTATATTTGAATCTTGAATATTCTGCTATGCTTAAAAGGTAAAACAACAACAACTCAAGTTTCCTCTTTATCGTTCAGTGTCTAATATAGCGATATGTCTTCTAGCATTTGAAGAAATGCATGTACCAGTTGCAAATATCCATTCAAAATTTTATTTACAATTGGCAAATGAACTTTAACCTCTGAACTTAAAAAATGTCATAGTATGCTCCCCTGCTTGTACAAAGGTTGGATTCTGTCTACTATAACTGGGTAGCACTTTAAAGACAACAATTAAACCAACAATTTTTCATCATTTACTTTCAAAATTAAATAGTTTAAGCTAAACTTAATTGTGCTGGACATTTAACAAAACATATAGCTGTAGCTCTGTCTTTTTTAAGGTTTCCTTTTTTTTAATGTTTATTTATTTTTGAGAGACAGAGAGACAGAGCATGAGCGGGGGACAGGCAGATGGCGGGGAGGGAGGGACACAGAATTTGAAGCAGGCTCCAGGCTCTGAGATGTCAGCACAGAGCCCGAAGCAGGGCTCAAACCCATGAACCACTAGATCATGACCTAAGCAGAAGTCAGATGCTCAACCAACTGAGCCACCCAGGCGCCCCAAGGTTTCCTTTCCTTTAGAGGAGTTCTATATGAGAAAAAGGAAAAGCTCATTGAACATAGTAAGTTGCTTGGCATAAAGAGAATATTGGCCCCATGGAAAAGAAAGCCCTTACCTTTGATTTACTCTAGAGAAAAAGCTGTATGAGTTGTACACGGTGGGGCTTCTTGTTAGGCAAAGATTTGAAATGTTATAGAAAGAGAGAATTAATTATTTTACATTTGGTGGTGGTAGCTGAAAAATCACTTAACATTAAAACAATGTTAATGTTTTGTAGCAGGTCCGTTAAATTAAATGGCTGGTTGATATATGTATAAAAAGAAAAAGATATTTTAAATTTTTCTGAAGATCTAAATTCCTAAAATAGAATTGGTAAGGAGAGATGTTTATTCAGGGATTCTTTGAGATTTAAGAATTTTAGTCAAGTTTTTACAGGATATGAGGAGCAATAAATGGGTACAAGGAGGTTAGTTTAGTAGATGTGATATTGCATGTGACTTCAGTGCACCTGTAGTAATGGAATTAGAAGAGGGCCTATAACCACTTCATTTTGCTCCTCACCATAAAATGGAAACTTAGTTGGGAAATTCATGTGTAGGTTTCAACCTTTGAAAGTAAAGCTAAAATATTTAACAGCAAAAGCAGTATTTCGGGGAAAATGGAATCTAAAAATGAATTTTTTTCATCATTAGAGGTTTAGAAATAGTCAAAAACTGCACCAAAATGATTTGAGAATAGTGAAACAGACATTTCTTAAATATTTGAACTGCAAAAACAAGTCCTTTCCACATTTTGGCTATGGTGATAGGGCTGCAATGAACATGGGAGTGCTAATCTCTTTTCAAGATCCTGATTTCAATTCTTTTGGATAAATACCCAGAAGTGAGATCATATGCTAGTTCTATTATTTATATTGTAGGTGGAAACAGTCTAGATGTCCATCACCTGATGAATGGGTAAAAAAAAAAAAAAAAAAGAAAAAGAGAAAAGTGATATATACACACAATGGAATACTATTCAGTCTTAAAAAAAAAAAAAAAAAAAGGAAATCCTTCAACAGGTGCCCATGTAGATGAACAAAGAAGACATTACGCTAAGTGTAGTAAGTTAGTCACAGAAGGTCAAAACTACATGGGGACCCTGAGTGGCTCAGTCGGTTAGGCATCCATCTTCAGCTCAGATCATGATCTCTCAGTCCGTGAGTTTGAGCCCCGCACTGGGCTCTGTGCTGACAGCTCAGAGCCTGGAGCCTCTTCAGATTCTGTGTCTCCCTCTCTCTCTGTCCCTGCCCCACTTGTGCTCTGTCTCTGTCTCTCAAAAATGAATAAACTTTGAAAAAAATTTAAAAAAAAACTACATACTTCCATTTATATACATATTCAAACTCATGAAAGCCAAAGATAAAACTGTAGTTACCAGGGGCTAAGGGGAGTGGAATGTAAGAAGTCAGTAATTAATGGTATACAATTTCAGGTATTCAACGTGAAGAAGTTCTAGAGATCTTTTTCACAACATTATCTACAGGCAATACTGTATTCATAAACTTAGAATTATGTTAAAAGCATAGATCTCACCTTAAGTGTTCTTACCACAAGAAGCAATTTTTAAAGCACCTTCTCACCTTTTTGATAAGAGAATGGTTTAAAAACTGAAACTCCCTGTCAAGTAAACATTTATCAACACTTGACACTTAGGCATACATCATAAATTTCCTTATCAACACAGAATAAAACTACCAGGTAAATCTTTTAATAATAAGTCAAATATCAAAAATGAAATCTGCCTTTAAAAATCTTCCTCCGATTCTGAGGTTTCGAGCAGCCTGCTACCGTTGGCCTGACCTCAGTTTGGTTTCCATTTTTGACCCCTACTACCTGCTATATTGTGGATTCTGCCATATCTTATTTCATTTGCAACTTCTTATTCTCAAGGCCTAAGGTTCAATAACGGTTGAAAAAGTCCAGCCGAACAAAATACAGTTTGTTCAGAGATTCATTCAGTTTGGACACCAGAGGGCAGGCGAATCCCTTGAAGTGAAGGGATTCTGTGACTGTGTCCTTGTCATTCACGAGTTTCCAGGCTTATTGACATTGTAGAGAGTAATGATATCGTAGTAAGGCCAGGAGTTTAGGTTTGACTTTTTGTCACAGGAAGCACAGGATTCTGTCAAAAACTAGAAAATTAAAGTCGCTGTGGCACCCTGAGAGTCTTCGTGTTTATTTCTCTCAGTGATAATGTCAGCAGAAGGCCCTGCTGGGAGCACAACTTTAGAAGCAATCTGGATAACAACATGAGGAAACGTAAACGCAAAGGAGGTTTTTCAAATAATCTATTTTAAAAGGTTTAAGCGTAAAGTGGCTTTTAGGAAAGATTCTGACGTTTCGTAGCCAGCAAATTATTCAGCAGTGCTTTTATTAAAGTCAAAGATGTGTCCCCAGAATTACAAGAAAAGAAATGACAAGCGCAGTAAGGTTGCAAAACGGCATTATTATTTGTGCAGGGAGCAGATCAGTCCCGGGGGAAACAGTGTGGGGTTCAGTTTGGTTATTCGCTTTGATCTCATTGAAGGTAGAGTGCTGTGGAGGTTAACGTCATTTGATTTGGAGTCAAGTAGAGCTAAGTTTGATCCCAGTCTTACCCACTTCAGACCAAGGAGAAAGAAACCCACTTGTAACCAAAAGTGTAACGCAAAATAAACAGCTTCTCCCAATAATTATGAGAGTTGCTTTTTTTTGTTTAATGTTTATTTATTTTTGAGAGAAAGACAGAGTGCAAGTGGGGGAAGGGGAGAGAGAGAGGGAGACACAGAATCTGCAGCAGGCTCCGCGCTTTGAGCTGTCAGCACAGAGCCCCATGTGGGCTCGAACTCACTGCCTGTGATATCATGACCTGAACTGAAGTTGGAAGCTTAACCAACTAAGCCACCCAGGCACCCCAACGATAGTCGTTTTTGCATCTCTAAATTCTATAACAAGGAGATAAACTTCCTGATCAATGAGAATGTTGTTCTGCTGGAGTCTTTCTGGAGCCTCTTTCCGTCTCCTTTACCAATACTGGCCCAATTTCGGGCCATGAGTGAGTTTATAGATCTTCCTCGACTTACAATGGGATTGTGCCCCCATAAACCCATTGTAAGTTGAAAATATCATAAGGCAAAAGTGCATTTATTACACCTAACCTACTCAACATCATACCTTAACCTAGCTGAACTTCAATGTGCTAAGAACACTTGAATTCGTCTACGGTTGGGCAAACTCCTCTAACATAACACAAAGCCTATTTTATAAAGAAGCATTGAGTATCTCGTGTACTTTATTCAAAACTGTACTAAAGTGAAAAACAGATGATTTCAAGTGTATTTTTGTCTACCCTTTTGATGATGTGGCCTACCAGAAGCTGCTACTTTTTGCCAGGCTCAGCTTCACGAGCCCCTCGTACTGCATCTGGCAAGCCCAGGAAAAGGTCAAAATTCAAAATTCTAAGTATAGTTTCTACTGAATGTGGATCCTTTTCTCACCATCAGAAAGTCAAAAAAATCAGAAGTCAAAACTACTTAAGTTGGGGACTGTCTGTAGTTACAAGGTGTAATTCTCAAAGCTTTGCTACAGATGTCAATATGTTCACATATTTTAAAAAGCATAGGAATTTCCTGAGGAACACTGACATTGAGTAAGCATAAAGGAATAACTCAGTTAAATGGCACTTTCTTATGCCTGCTACTATTTTTCCTTTTCTATTGTTAAAAAGAGGGACACCCGCGTGGCTCAGCTGGTTAAGAGTCCAACTCTTGATCTCAGTTCAGGTAATGACCTCACGTTTTGTGAGATTGAGCTCCACATCAGGCTCTGAGTTGGCCATGGAACCTGCTTAAGATTCTCTCTCTCCTTCTTCCTCTGCCCCTCCCTCGAGTGCATGTCTGCTCTCTCTCTCTCTCTCAATAAACAAACAAACAAACTCATGTAGAAACGGCTGAGAATGTGATAGTCCATGATACTTAACCCCATCATCCTAGGATGGTGGAATTTCCCCAGCTAGAAATCCCCTCTGAATTTTAACTGTCCTCCTCACAAAAGGCCCCAAATATATATAACAGCAGTTGAAATTCTACATAGATTCATTACATATATATCCACTACATATATACTTAATAAATGTAGTCTATCATAAACATATTATTATATGTTCAGTATATACATATATACTATATATATGCAGTAAAAGATATTCTACAGAAGAAGAAAATAAATATAATTTGAGAAAAAAAATTTTAATATAGTATCATAGTACAAATTCTAAGAGCCTGGACTCTGCTGCCAGAGTGTCTGAATTTAAAACTCAGGTGCACTACTCAGTCGCTTTTGTGACCTTGGGGAAGTTACTGCACCTCTGTGTGCCTGATGCTGAGTAGCATAAAATGAGTGGCTGTAAAATGGCATTAATAACAACAGCACTTGCTTCTTAGAATCCTTATGAAGTTAAGATTTGTAAAACCTTCAGAATATTATCCGCACACTGTAACTTACACCTTACGTTACTGTGAAATTAATAAGACAAGTATAATTTTGATGTTCAAAGAAAATTAAAAATCTGAATCCTGGAAATCACATTATTTGCAAAATAATTTTTCCATCGAAGTGTGATAACCTTATAATCAGTCCATAAAACATATTTGAAACATATTTCTATTGAGGAATTACGAAAGGGAAAATAGTCACAGTTCTAAAGTGTGTTTCCTAAATTTAATTAGGTTATGTAACAGGAAGATGAAAAGAGAAAGCCTGAAAAAGCCTGGTTACCAACTGTTTCCTGTTTAAGGACAAACATATGAAAAGACAAAATTCAGTAGAATTGGTTGGATTAAGTCAATACTTTTTCTCAGAGATTGTGAGGAATGCTTTAGAGCTCCTGGTAGAAATATTCATATTGAATCTTAAGTGGAAAAAAGAGCATGTATTTCTTTATATTTTATCAATTAACCAACCTTAAAATATTTAAATAACTTAAACTGTTTTAATCACATCAACAAAACAAAACAAAAACTTGCCATTTATAATGCAAATACAGATTTCACACTGCAAAGTCTTTTTTTTTTTTAACAGATGCAACATAATAAAGAAATACATGAACTATTGGAATTTATGTTGTCTTTTAAAGTAGAAACAAGGACCCAAAGACTCTACCTATATACAGAGCTGTAAGTGGGAAATAAATATTTATTTGGCATTTTCATTTAACTTGGAATATTTGTCATTCTACATATTGAATCATTTTGATGATTCTGTAGACTTATTGAGGATAGACACTATATTTTCAGCATAGCCTGATCCTTATGATATAATCATTGTTTCCTGTAGTATCTAAAGCTCTTACTCAAAAGGGGAAAAAAAAAAAAGTTAAGTTCCAATGAAGGATGGAAATGCTAATGTATGACTGTAAATAAATAATAGGTATTTTCAAAAGCACAGCACATGTTGCTGTGGTGAATGAGCATAGTTTATTATAATAGAATTGGAAAGAGGATATGGGCTTATAAAAATAATTTGATTTTTAAGTTGGATACATACAGTGCCAGGTCGGGGATAAGGAATTCTTCCATCGTACTGCACCCAACGATGGTCTGCGCTTTCCTTATGAGCATATGGACCATTAAAAACTGCTCTGATGTCAGCCATGCTGTACACACAAACAGCAGAGCCTTTGAAGATGGAGCTGAAAAAAAGCAGAATGGTCCAATCATTCATTGTACATCACTCAATGCACATTTATTGAGCACATATTATAACCAGGTGTGTGGACAAAGTAATGCGGCACATTCCATTTGATAGGTGCTGCAGACAAAATGTGCGTATATGCCCTTAAGGAGCTTATAAGCAAGCAAGCCTGAAAAAAGTGTGACAGCAGTTACCTTACAGATGATTGTAGTAAGCTAAGCAAGCATGCAATGGAACTCGAACACAAGGCTGTCTGGTGAGTTTTCAGAGTAGATGGAGCCTACACTGACACTTGACAGATACATAGGAGTTCCCTAGGAAAACTGGAGGATAGAAGGAAATATGCAGAAAAGAGTATCATATTTATAGACATGCTTTTGAATTTCATTTGAAGTTTTTACGGCCTGATGCCTCCCAAAGAACTTCCAAAATAAAAAGTTACATCACCTACTTTTTTAAAGAGGAGCATTTTAGATACGTAAATAATAAATATCTCATTTGTGTTTTCTTTTTTTTTTTCAATGCTTATTTTATTTTGAGAGAGAGACAGAGCGTGAGCAGGGAGGGGCAGAGAGAGAGGGAGACACAGAATCCGAACCACAACACAGCTCTTGAACCCATGAACATGTGAGATCATGACAAAGTGATACGCCCAACCGAGTCACCCACATGCCCTTCTATTTAAGTGTTCTTACAGTGAGCAAATGGCCGTAAATATTGACTATTAAGAATTTCCTCATACAGTTTTTATTAATTTAAAAAATGTTGAAACTCTCTTTTGCTTCTTCCCTAATCTCTGTATTTTTTCTTGAATTTATGTATGTACTTTATCTGACCCTTAAAATTTATCTTAATTACACAGGACTGGAGCACACATAATTAAGAAGCAGAAAAGCTCCATGAGGATTCCACAATTTTTTTGCAAATTAATGGTGAAAATTGTTAACACTGTCATCAGATGTTTCATTTTTGTTTTATTTCTGGAAAATAAAAGACATTTTCTCTGCATCTAAAACTTTCGGTGATTCCTATTCATAAAAACGAGATCACCCCCTAGGAGCTAAGAGACATATCATCTCAGCACTATACAAATGAGCCAAAGATTCTCTAGCTCGACCATTAATATTCTTGGAATGACATTAATGGGAAACATCCAGAGCTGATGGCAAACAGGCAGCTGGAAGAAAACTAGCTGCTAAGAAAGAAGGTGACGCCCCCATAAAATCACATCATCCGCCTAGGATATTCTAAAGGAATGATGGTGCATCGTGCTTTGTGGTATTGCTATTGTTGCAGATTCACTACATCTTCTGATTGGATAAAAGATGTGCCATGCATCCCAACGTTACCTCAGTCCTCAGGACGCCATTCAAAATAGAATAATTAAGTACACCAAGAACAAAGAGTGGACTTGTAACTTCGCACTCTGGGTGGGCAGAAACTTGGTAGGAGAAAAAAGATAACTATCTCGGAGCTGTATTTCCCTGGCACATATCGATGCCTTGTGTGTGGAAAACACAGTGACTTCAAAGACAGTTCTGTGAATGGAAAGATGCCAAGAGAACCAGGGCTGAGATACTTAACTTGAGTGACTCCAGACACTTACTTGCTCTTCCTGCATCTTTTTAGTCCAGATACAAATGAGCAGAAAAATGGGAGTCCGAATGGCAGCTTGTTAGGGTATCTTCTTTATTTTCATTTGAAATATTCACATTCTATATCTCATAATTAGCCAAAGAGCATTTTGTGTTCTGACATATGATGAACACTATTGGTATAAGGCAAACTAAGTGAAGGTAATTTTCACAGAAAAGAAATGATAATGTGCCTACAAACTATTTTAATAATTTTTTCAAAAGGAGGCAGTAGGCCCATTTCTCTATTACCAACACCACCAACACTTCCAATACTAATATCTATATAAATATTCATAGCAGAGCTGTGGAAAAAGTAAAAAAGTAGTTCAAAGAAGGTATTGCAGTCATCAATATGTAACAGGAATATTGTAAAAGGCGTACCAGGGTCAAAGGTAAGTTGCTGAATTAAACAAAATTAAATTCAAATAAAATTATGTAAGGTCCCTATATTTTTTGAGAAAGATTCATAGGTGCTAGGGCAACTTTTAAGGAAGGAAGTCACAGAGTCTCAGAGACAGGTGCAGGACAGTATTATATAGAAAGAAGACAAAAACACAGGGGTGGAAATTAAGAAAACACCTTCAGTTCTAGTGCCACCTTTACTACTAACTGGCTCGTCTTCTTTGGGTAAGTCATACGAACTTCCTTTGTTTAAGCTAGTAGAGCAATAATGATATGGTGATAACAGCCAAACTCCCAGCTTTGTAGGGTGATGGCGAAGCGCACGTAAGATAGTATGGGAGGACATTTCAGAAGTCCCGTCTCGTGATTTCAGTCAAACCAATGACTAAGACATGTATTTCTTTAATACTACTTCTACGTCACCCAGCTTGACCTATTTACTATGGTTAGTATATGCACACACCTTTGCACCCAGTAACTTTCGTCTGGGAATTTAGCTCCCAGATATACTTGCTCATACAGAGAACAACATGTATACAAGCTTAGTCAGTGAAGCATTACGCGTACCACCAAAGCACTAGAAATAATGGAAACGTCTATGTATAGCAGACAGGCTAAATAAATTTTGGTGGTTGATACAGGAATACTCTGCTGGAAGAAAAAGAACCAAGAGACATTTTATGTATTGATATTAAGAGATTTCTAAGAAACACTAAGTGAAAAAATAAAATGAAAAATGGGGTATTTTTTCTCACACAAAAGGGACAAAAAAATCATACAACTGTGTTTTCTTACATATACATAACAATTCTATAGAATTACAAGCATTTTTTGAACTTACCTGGTTGTGGTAAAGACTCCATATACTACAGGATTTCTTTCATCTCTTGTGGGGAGTAAGTAAATATCCTCTATTAATGGGAAGAAATAATGATTCATTATATTTTTATATTTCAGTATTACATGTTTGCTTTTTCTTTCAGCATACAGTATTCCTGAGACTCTGCAGTATATAAAATACTGTAAAATAACAGTGAAAGTCATTACATTATGACAAGAAATTAAAGGTTAAAGACTGGTTTTCTCACTAGCTATGCGACACTGAACTGGATATCTAACCTCTTAGATGTTTACTTCAATCACCCATAAATGGGATGATTTGCTTGATAATCTCCATGACTATTTCCAATCAGAAGTATGTGATTTCATACAGAATAAAAATTAAAAACCTAGGTTATTTTTACCCTCCAATGTAAAAAAAAAAAAAATCTTGTCCTGTAACTGTGTCAACTTACTAGTGATTTAATTATCTATTTGCTAACAATATAAAAATGGCTACACAAGTTAATTACTTGTGCAACATTACTTATGTAACAACTTGCTCAGCATTTTCTAATCACTTGCACAGTATTGATACCAAAATATGTGTAAATAATATCCTTCAAAAGATTTTTTAGGATGTGAGCATACTTATATACAACATGAAAGATCAGTCATGAACATTCAAACAACAACAACAAATATATATATATATATATATATATATATATATATATATATACTTTATATGTTGTATGATAAAATCATTCAATGATAAAATCATTTTTACACTGCATGGCAAAAACAAGTTTAAAAGATAAGATTTGATGATGCTAACTTTATATATAACTGAAAACATCCCTTCTAGAATTAGCTTTGAGGCGACTAAAGAAGGGAAATGAAAGAGAATAATCCGTCTAACACTTTTCTCAGTATTCTTTTTCTTAACAAGTGAGCGGGAGCGAGTTCTCCCCATCTCCTGTGCTCTCCAGCAGAGGGCACCCGCAGAATAAAGAACCCAAGTTCTTGCTACCTATAGACTGCTGCTCCTTCCAAAGTAAAACACCACATGGAGAATGGATGGATTCTATAGAACCATTGCTAGTAGCTTTGTGTCTCTTGCTGCGGCTTTGTTTCCTTCATAACTTTGAGAACGCTTACGAAAAGAGGAATTGCTTCATTACAATATGCTCTGAGACTTAGAACACCTCCATGTTCTTTGTATGAATTTAGTAATAACACTCCTGCCAGCTGTCCTGGGCTGAAGTAAAATAAATGCTGAATTTATTAGGCAGTAAGACATTTTCAAGAAAAAAAGGAGGATGTGACTTACGTAGCTCATCAAAATGAGTATCAGCCCCATCATTTCCAGGAATTGAGCAAATCAATCTGGCTTTAAGAAAAGTTGTCCATTTGTTTATCAGGCTGCGCTGTCCGCCAACATCATTCTGGAAAAAAAAGAAAAGGAAAATAATAGAGATACAGATTTAGTTAATGTCTTTGTTCACAAAGACAAGGAGCCTACATATTTAGGGCTTTGAACTTTGAAACAAGGGAAAAGGCAGTTTTGTCTCTTAGTATTACATGTTCTTCTCATGGTTCAATGAATATAATTCAGCTCTTCTGGATAGGTAGAGGCTGGCAAGGCAATCTAGTAAATAAGTGAGACCTGGAATCAAATCTCACCTCTGTCAACGGTTGCCCCATGGCCTACAAAAGGCTATGTAATTCTCCAAGTCTCCACTGAACAAATACGATTAATGCCTTGAAATTGGTTATTCTGATGATTAAATGGAAAAATTTGTGTACAATGCTTAGTAAAGGGCCAGACAACTTGTGTTCAATAAATACTAGAACTGACTTGTATATTACACATATGAGTAAGATCATTATTATCTTTAGAAATATGCCTTGGTGTAGACTTTCAAAAGTCTTTTGGTGCCCTATTAATTAAACAGTAAGGCAACACAAACATACATATAAAACCAATCTTGTTTTAAATGCTAACTGATGTATTTCCATACTTTTTTTTTTAACTCTGAAGTATTTCATTAAAAATGTTCTTTAGACACTTACTAAACATAAGCATTTAAATCAATTCAATAAAATAAATAGGGCAATGCAATTCAATAATTCACCATTAAAACATCTATTTCTTATTTTTAATTTAATATGTCCCTAAATATGAATACAAAATTAATACGATTGTTATTTGACTAGATCTGTTAAGTTTACAATAAGTAAGATGAGACTGTTTCATGAAATAAATATATTAAGTACTTAAACTCAACTTTCAAAAATTACTTTCACAGCCATGATTTCCATTAATGCATTTACATTTAAATGTAAATTATATAAACATTCTTATCCTGCATGCAATCTATGTCTTACAAATTTAATACAAAGTTCACTGTCAAATACTAACTTTGAATATTTAGGAACTGTATTCCCTCTGCTTCGTTATCTCTGAAAATTAAATGCAATTATAAAAAAGTATCAATGACTACTCCAAACAGGAGAATTCAAAGTCACAGAAATAGTTGCTATTCTTGAAGAAAGGGGGAAGAAGAAAGGAAAGGGGAAGGAAGACAGAGATCCCTTTGAGTGCTAACTTGGGTGATGGGGAAATCCAAATTCCATGTGATATAATCTTAGTAACAGAGCAAATCTCAGAAATCTACAGAACTGTGGGAGAGCTGAGAAGGCAATGAGGTCCCTGAGACCACAGACCGTAACTATCCTTATAGCCTCAGCACCTAACACCAGAGGCACACCGGGACACCCAGAGTGAATGAATCCCACTTTATAACCCTCTCTGCTACACAACTGAATACTTTTCAGAAATAGCTCTGTATAAATGAGTAATAATTTTTACTTCCTTGATTTGTTCTTTAGGCTTACAACGATGTAAAAAAAATTGAAATTTAAAGACACTGAAATTCAAGAAAATATTTCATATACGAACTAAAATTTGCACTTGAACAAAAATTGCACCTCGGAGTTTGCACTATGTCTCGCTGTTTTAAATTTTAAATGATCCAAATCAATGTGCACTTAGTCTTGGAACGCATGTGTAACTGAGTTCGCGTGTGTGCTGACAGATACATTATATAAACTCAGTGATAACTACGGTGATTGTTTGGAAACTGGACCAACAAAAGATCTTCCTGGCAGTTGTATTTTGACACTGATACTGTTTAGAATTGCTGACACATGGTGATAATACAAAGCAAAAGAACATTAAGTTGATTTTCTCATAATTTTTCATTCTTTCCAGAAAACGCACTCCTTATTCCTTTTATCCTACATCACTGCACATATGTCACTAATATCCTGCTTATCAGGTGTTTAATAAGAGCATGTTCAATTATTAGTGAGAAACAAAAAATACTAGATAAAATTGATGCCCTTAGAAAGTGCCCTTAGAAAGTATAGATAAATGCCATAGAATTTAAGTCTCCTCTGAAAGGTCTCTGTAGTTAAAAAAAAAAAAAAAAAAAAAAAAAAAAAAATGAGTACAGGCCTCACTGAAGAGTTAAATTCAATATTGTTCTTAAAATGATAAGTGGGATCAGAGATTGGTTCAGGAAATATTCTTGGTGCTAGAAAAGAGGGGGAAAGGACAATAGGTGGGAGACTTTGGAACATGCATGGATCAGAGCGACTGGGTGGCTCAGTCAGTTGAGCGTCCAACTTCGGCTCAGGTCATGAATTCATGGCTCCTGAGTTCAAGCCCCACGTCGGGCTCTGTGCTGACAGCTCAGAGCCTGGCGCCTGCTTCAGATTCTGTGTCTCCTTCTCCTTCTGACCCTACCCCCCCCCCCCACTCACACTCTGTCTCTTTCTCTCTCTGTCTCTCAAGAATAAGTAAACATTTAAAAAAAAAAAAAAAGGCACACATAGGGAGAACCAGGACAAATTTGGTATAGGCAAATACTGGGATAAATTCAAATAGTGGAAGAGAATGTTATAAAAGGATATTGGAGTACATTCAAGGAAAGCTTTAATACCAGGCCAAAGTATTTATGTCATTTAGTAATATGTTATTTAGTATCGAGAGTTACTACAAGGGAGTGAAAGAAAATTAATACCTAATATATTTTATATAATAACCATCTAGATACAAACATGTCTATAATTGCTTTTGAATTTATGTTTTGTATATGGTGCTTCTATTATTGCAGTATCATTGTGCAAGAACAAACATAACCAATATTTCAGCTGGCTATTGGATGATTAACGATGGCTACAGATGTGAAGGCAGATTTATCTAGACACGGCCTTTATTTTTACCGCTAATATCCTCAGATCATTTCATAAATATAAATCCAGATGTTAATATGAATAGGAAAAACCCCTGGTGCTTCCTTTTAGTAAGGATGAATTCTGTGTTAACGTTTCATAGGATCTCAGCGAGAAATGCTACCTGGAATTATTTGGGAAGAAAGAGATTTTATAAAAAATTTAAAAATAGGGGTGCCTGGGTGGCTCAGTTCGTCGAGCGTCCGACTTTGACTCAGGTCATGATCTCACGGTTTCTGAGTTCCGGCCCCAGATCTCACAATAGGCTTTGCACCCACAGCGCGGAGCCTGCTTCGGACTCCCTATCTTCCTCTCTCTGTGCCCCTCCCCTATCAGTACAAACACACACACTCTCTCTCTCAAAAATAAATATTAGAATACATTTTTAAAAATTAAAAATAAAAAGTAAGATATCTCATCTTTCTCATCAACCTTGATTTATATATTTTTACATTCACATATGTGCTCTGTCTTCATATAGTCTTATTGTAGCAGACTCCTCCTTGTACTAAGCTCTAAGTGAAAATCTTTCCATTTTAATGTATTCTTCTTACATATTTATAATTTGTAAAATTTTTCATTGCCTATATTTGCAATTTTGAGTCAGCTATAAATACTAAAAACAGTGCTGATTCAAAATATTAGCTATCATGAATTGAAGGCTAAGGACTCTGGTTTATTGCTTTCCCCTGGCATAGCATAGTTGCTCAAATTATTTTGTTAAATGAATAAACAGATATATCAAATATTTGCTCCACAACATTCCTTTAACAGGTGTATACATCACTACTTCATCATAAAAATCAGCAATCACATTCCCTTTTAAGCATTTTATTAGATAAAAATAGCAATAAATGCCTATTTGCAAAGTGTCCCCCTCTCTCTCCTTGCAATTATCACTCATGTTTAAGACAAACCATGAAAAAATTCTAATTATTCCACTAGGCTCAAATTTGTTGGACAGGAAAGGAACTTACACTGTGGCCTGCATATCTGTTTTTTTAACCTGACAAATGGAAATTGCGATCCTTTGAACAAAAGAATCTTTAAATGTGCTTGCCTATCCGTCTAGCAGCCTTTCCATGCTCCCTCAAGGAATAAAAAGATAAAACAGACAAACAAACAAAAAAAATCCAGGTCAAAGATGAAAGCCACCTGCTGTCAGCAGGGAAACAAGTATAATTTCTGGGATAATAGTTCTCAGGAATGGATCATAAGCATTTAATGACTGAATAGTAACTCTTACAGACATCCAGAAGCATGACCTGGGATGGCAAAGTTCAGTTCACGAGGGGTTGTATTTCTCCTGTAGGGAAGTGTCAATTGACTGACTGTTGACCAGCTCTCAGTGCCTGGATTTGTTTGCAAATCCACCAAATCCCCCCCTGAGAACCTTAAGCACAGAAGAGGGCTGAAAGGGAGGTAACCACTTTTGTACTAAATTGTCACCTCCTTGCTTATTTCTGTGAAGTTCTAAAGAACGCAGCCATCTCACTAACACAATAGATTTATTATTGAGATGTCAGAATCAGCAGCTTTTAGTCACCAGTCACTTCTGTGTCTCCACTCTATCACAGCTTCTTTGTAGTCAGATTGCCAAAAGCCTTGACATTCTCTACACAAAGATGCGGATGAAAGTAACAAAGAAATTAAATGTAAACAAGCCAGACCACATGGTGGTGAATGCAGAGGGTGCCTATTTTCTTATTCTCTGTGGCTTCTTGTATGTTTGCGATATTTCTTAAGTGTAAAGGGA
Source organism: Panthera uncia (assembly GCF_023721935.1). Classification (NCBI taxonomy): domain Eukaryota; kingdom Metazoa; phylum Chordata; class Mammalia; order Carnivora; family Felidae; genus Panthera; species Panthera uncia. Next base: position 85,345,843 of record NC_064816.1, read on the forward strand.
TGAATGAAAACAGAAAAGACAGAAGATGAAACAAAACACAATTTACAATCTTTCAGCGGCTATAAAATAAACTATCTCTGAGTCAGGTGATGGCTGCATATTATGAAATACCATGATCTTCTAATCATAGGCTGCTAATGGGTAGATCAGTCAGAAGGCAGGTTAATGGTGACTCCATTCTGCTTCTACTGTCCCAGCAGACTCCAGTCCTTAGAAATCTTGCATAGACATGTGGAGTAGCTACAAACTGTCACACATGAACTTTTATTGAGTGTGTCTTTTGACCTTTGGGTCACTATGCTGGCTTCATCTGCTAAACACGATTTTATCTGTATACATCATCCTCTTTGAGGATCTCTTCACACTTTATAAATATGGTCATTCCCACCTATATCTTGGGAAACAGAAGCTCTTGGACCAAGTAAGAATCGGTTTTCGGCTCCTATGCTCTCGAATCCTAAAGATTTTAGTAATCAATGAAATCTCCAAGATATTTGGGAACGTGTTGTATTCTATTAAAATATGGATTAGCATTCAGAAATTTGTAACCATGTTAATGAATTCAAGTTGAAAGTCACTAGCTTTTTCAAATCAACAAACACTGAAGAATAACAACTCTTAATCACTTAAAGAAGAAAAAGGAAAAAATCAAGGGTTTGATGCTGGAGTCGGAGTTCATAAATTCTTCTTTGCTTAAAATTAGTTCTTTTGCTTAATGCTCTTCTGCACCTTTGTGCCAGCAGAGGATGCAAATTCCTGAAACACTTGCAAAGCTATCATCCATGCATCTTTTGTGCACACTTCTCCCCAGTTCTAGCCACTAATGACATTTAGTCTCAGAGATTTAAGCTTCAGTTAATACTACCTCTTTTCTTTTGAAGTGTAATCTAAATACCACAATATTGTGAATCCATAAACATGTTTTTCCATAACTGAAACTGCCACGCTGAGGTCAACACACAGGCTTGCAATTGACCCTTTTTACACATTCAAGAAGATAAGGGCAAGTTAATACTTTCATGTTTTCAATGTAATGCCTGTTGTATTTCAATGCATCATTCATATTCTTTATCTGATATGTCATTTATGATAACAGCCGTCCCTTGCAGGTCTCAAACAGCCTTGTGTTGAGATATGCCTCCGAATCGCCTGAAGACCCATCACCCCAGGAAGTCCTGGAGATAGGACCACAGCAACTGACATTTCAGAGCAATTGTCCAATGTACTTTGCCCTGTGCTGCTTCAGTCTTCACACAGTTATTTCTAGGGACGAGTTTTATTTGTAAACTTAATACAGATGGTCTGTATGGGGCTGTGTAAGTAAATAATAATGATAAGGTCATTCCAAACACAGAATGGCCCATTTAGAAGCTGGAAACTATGATCGTGATGTGATAGAAACAAAAAGTGAAACCTGGAATAAGAGCCCAGGAGCCTCTCAAGGAAAGCATGTCATATACACTAAAATACAATATTATACTGAGAGCAAGAGTTTAAATGAGGACATTATACAATAAGTAAACTAATGGAAGATGGTGAAGTTATGCAGACCAAATCAAATGAGAGAACTGTGCCGTTTTGCTTTCCTTTTCAGCCCTCATCTTCTTTTGCAATGTCTTATAACTACATTTCATGTAACTGTTTTGTTGAGATGCAAAAAAATAATAGTAATACATTTATGACCACGAAGAAAAAAAGGCAAAATAAGAAAATAAGGAAACTTTGGGGCACCTGGGTGGCTCAGCCTGTTGAACATCTGACTTTGGCTCAGGGCATGATCTCACGGTTCATGAGTTCGAGCCCTGTGTCGGGCTGTCTGCTGTCAGCACTGAGCCTGCTTCAGATCCTGTCTTCTCCACTCTCTGCCCCTCCCCTGCTCTCTCTCTCTCAAAAATAAATAGACATAAAAAAAAAAGAAGGAGTATTTTAGTTCATCTACAAATAATCTTGAAATCCCTTAGTAGTAAAAGAAACAAAACTGTAGAAACTCAAACATCTCAGACAAAGGGGAGAGGAGAAGAAAAAAGAAACAAAAAAACTTGTATGGCAGGTATTAAGCACAGTGATTTTTAAGAGATCCATTCTGAAGAGGCTTTCAAGGCACCAATACTTTCTTTTTTTCTAAAAAGGATTCTAGTGTTTAAAGATGACTGTTTTTGATTTGCCATTGGAGAATCAAAATGGAGAACATGTTTTTCTAACTACTTCAAAAATTTGTAAACATTATTAGAAATGCAAGACTTGGGTAAGACACTATGCTAAAAAATTCAGTTTCTAAGATTTAACAGGTTAAAATTAGGTAAATCAACGCATGGTAAGCAGTTCCCTCCCTCCCCCCAGGTAAGATCAGAGCTCATTAAATTAAAAAAAAAAAAAAAAAAAAAAAAAAAGCTACAAGGCAACAGTATAAATCCTTGCCTAGGAATTCCTGACAGGAAAACAGATGGAAGTGAAGCAAAAGCACATCTGTAACTCGTGGCTCTAAATCTCTCATTCAGGTTGTAAGTGACACGTTGAAAGTAAGCAAAAAAAACCCACAACTCGGTGGAGATCAATAAATACGGAAAGTGTCATCGGCCTCAAAACACAAATCTTCAAAGGCAGTAATTGTCCAAATAGGACCATATATCAAGGTAGACAATGCAAGTGGAATCGAAGCAAAGGGCTATTAATTAGACCCCCAGGCAAGTTATGTGAAAGGACCATCCAAACTGAATTCCTGGCAAGGACAAAAGGAAATACTGCAGAACAAAAAATGAGAACGGGCCTAACCTAGAGCTGGAATCCAGAGTGGGCTAGCTAATGGACAATGCTTCCAAAAAATGAACAGAATTCAAAAATAATGTGAAACAGGCTTGAGGCGAAAAGCTGCAAGCCAGACTCACTGAAGTGACGGGTATTTCCACACTGTAGCTTATAGGGTGGGTCTTGAAGGGACACACACACACATGTGCATGGTAATAAACATACAGACATAAATAATAGTATCTGAAAGGACTATTCAGAGGGTTTACTGCATGATGTTTCACCTGTTCTTTCGGTCAGCGTTTATAACCTCCCCATGAAGATCCGTGTAATTTACCATTTATGAGAACAGCCTGGGGTGTAAGGTGCACCATTTGGTGCTTGAACATATTGACTGTACAACAAAATCAAAGAACTATAGAGTCTGGCGAGGCTTTAGAAATCATCTAGGCTAAGCACCGTATTTTATTTTATTTTATTTTTTTAATTTTTTTAACGTTTATTCATTTTAGAGACAGAGAGAGACAGAGCATGAATGGGGAAGGTCAGAGAGAGAGGGAGACACAGAATCCGAAACAGGTTCCAGGCTCTGAGCTGTCAGCACAGAGCCATCAGGCTCGAACTCACGGACCGCGAGATCGTGACCTGAGCCGAAGTCGGTCGCCCAACCAACTGAGCCACCCAGGCGCCCCAAAGCACCGTATTTTAAATACGAGAAAGTGCAGTAGGTAGGGATATCCCACTGAAAAATAATTCATTACTAAATGTGTTCTGCCACGTAAACTGATAACATACACAACAGACTGAGTTGGAAAGATATTCTTTAGAGGAAGGTACTTATTCTCCTGAGGCTCTCATTGATCCACACTGTTCTACGAAATGATACTTTAATTCAGCTTCTTCACTATTTAGTGTCTCTCCCTTTTCGCACCTCTTGTCTAAAATTTGCATTGGTCATACTGCTCACACACAAAAAAACTGTTCACAAAATTATCACCAGGCATGTCTCCAAATTCTTTTGACTATATCCGGAAATAAGATCCACCTTCCAAGTACAAACATTGCTAAAAAAGAAGGCAAAATAATAACGGGGATTTCAAACATCAAAACTAATAAAATATCATCTCTTCCTATTAATCTTCAGTAACCTGCCTCTAACCACCACCTGGCCCTACTACACACACACTGCCACTACCACTCTTCCACTCCCAATGACAGTTAGTTGATCTGGCTCCAAACGTGAGACTGTGTATGCATGATGTGTGCATGTGTGTATATGTGATTTTTGACACTTAACCCGCTGTAGTATGACAAGGAACTTACTTTATTCATATGTCAATCTTTTATGTTGTTGACGGCTCGAAAATAGAGATGTATCCAAGTCCCTCTGGTTTTCCAGTTCCTTCCTCAGTATCTGCCTCATCCAAATTCATATGATTTCATCTAAGTCTTTCATTTGCTTGGTAACATAGTCATGGAAGAGATGGGGGCCCTGATTTTCTCCATTAAGAAGCTGAGCTCGGAAGAAGTAGAGCGGAAATGGAAGCCTAGATCTGCTTTCGTAGCGAATATCCATATCATTTGAGCAAAAGTTATTGATGATATCCTGATGCCAAACGTAATACCTGATTTTCAATTGCAATGTTACCTGACCTCCTTTTGTTGTGTGACATCACTGACAACTGCTTTCTTCTCGAGACAGCTTTTGTGTCTGATTTGTGACACCACTACCATCCAGCTCTCGACCCAACTATCAAGCTATTTCTTCTCAATTGTCTTTGTGGTCATTTTCCTCTGCTTTTTCTTAAATATCATTGTTCCTTGGGATTCTATCCTTGCTCTTTGATCTTTTACTACATATTTTCTTGGGCAATTTTACATACTTCCATGACTTCAAGAACCAATAAACATTGGTGATTTCCAAATTCATGATTCCAGACACTACTGAGCCTCAGGTTCATATTTTCAACTGGCTGCTGTGGCAGCATATCCCAGAGCCAGGTCAAGTTCAACATGTCCAACTATAAAATCTATGCCCTTAACACCATTTTTGGTGGGTTTTTTTTTTTTTTTTTGGTATCAAAAATCAGAAGACACTCTTTATGAATTTTCCTAATCTCTGCCTTACTTTCTGGAAATCACGATTACTAAGAATATAGGAGTCCCTGTCTATGGGCAAGTATCAAAGTCTCTGGGACAGGAGTAAGGAAGAATTAAAGTGTATCCAGTGACAGACTCTTGATTTTCCCTCAGGTCAAAACCTCGCAGTTTGTGAGTTCTTTGAGCCCCATATCAGCTCTGCAGTAACAGTGCAGAGCCTGCTTGGGATTGTCTCTCTCTCCCTCTCCCTCTCTCTCTGTGTCTCTCACTCAAAATAAATAAATCGACTTAAAAACAAAAACAAAAACAAAAACACAAAGGCATCGAGGATCCAATAGGACGGGAGCTTGTCGCGACCTTTCATGTACATCATGGGGTCAGTATTTGTAGTCTCAGTCTCCTAACCACAAACAGGGAAGATAAGACTTCTCCAGACTATGCAAATTTCAAGTATGTTCTAAAGGAAAAAGAATCACTAGTCTGTTAATTTGCCATTTACTCGTTATGCTCCCGTCACAGCAGAGCTCTCTCGATTGCTTAAATGTTATTTTCCCACCTCTGAGATTTCACAAGTGTTTTCCTTCTGCCTGGCGCATTCTTCCCTAGCCCTGTCATCTCTGCCCTGGAGCGTCCTCATCATTTTCAATACCCTGGATCAAAAGTTACTTTCTCAGAGGAACCTTCCATAGCCAATCGAAAACCCACCCTTGTTTCTTAACCACACCCTGTGATTTTTTCCCCCAGTTTGGCAGCTACCACATTTGCCAGTTCTATATATTAATCTGTGTATTTTCTTATTTAATGCATATATCATTACTATTACCATTACCCGGTTGCAAGCTCAGCGAATACAAATACCAATCTCTTTTCTTTTTATTCTCTATAAAACTACTGTTGATTTAGCACAATGTTGTGTAAAATGTGTTAAGTAAATGAATACTTTGATGGTCCCACATCACTAAAAAGTTTTATAAACTCAGTAAAGTGCACAGTTCACTCTTAATTCTATCTAACATGATCTCTGCCTTCTTGGATCTTTGCTTATATCTATTGAAGTCAATTTTGTTCCGCAGCATAGACATACATTTGTGATCATTTCTTGAAAATTGAATGACAATATCACAATAACCCCATGGGGGTAAAAAAAAAATGAACTGACAGAGAGGAATAATATGTTCTGAAAAATGTCAGAGGAACATTTCTATGTGAAAATTATACGTAACAGTAACAGTGATGATGCTGAACAGTTTTTTAAATTAAACTTATCATAGTTTTTGCTACTATTTTGACATAACACATTTTTAAAAAAAGATTTCAGGTCATTTTTAATCTTGTCAGTGAAATCTCCACTTAGAAGTGCTCACTGTTTGATACACGTTAATCCTAAATTATTAAGTAAAGTTAAAAACATAGCAGGGCGTGCTGAACTTAGAAATTTTAAAGGTGCATGTAGAACCAAATATTGTGAACATTTAACTAATAGATCATACGTGTAGTGGGAAATTCTATAGATGAAACTAACTAGAAATAATGATTGAGTAAACAGATAGACTAATGTAAGAAGGACTTTCATTACATCTTTTTTTTTTCTTTAAAGTAAATTCATCCATCACATGTCCTTATTTGATCTCACAATTTGTTAGCTTTTTATCCAAACACAATGGCATGACAAAATCTTGCTGTGTGGCCTTAGAGTTTTTTCTGGTGGGAAGATTCCTGCGCTACAATTCTCTCTGCCTTTTCACTTCTTTAGGAGTTTGTTCATAATTAAAACTAAATATCCCTGGGCCAAAACTTCACGTTTACATCACATTTTTAATATAAAAATTTATGAGTGGGGCAACTAAATTTTCCCCCTCTAATGTAACTTTCAACAATACTAGGGTGAAAAGAGTACTTTGTAAAGAATTAATTGCTATCGAATGGATTAGACCTATTAAGAAATAAGTATTGAACTCGCCCACAAAACATTCACTTGTTATATGCATTCATCAGAAACTAACTTGTAAATCTTTTATGACATATTTAATGTAGCCATTTATATAAATGATGTCAATCCACAGTACAGCTTTTCAGAGTTGGGAGACTGTTGTTTTAAAGCATGCCTCAGTACATTAACACACTACGACTACTCCAAGCAATGGCTATTCATCTCTAGGCAAGAGGCTTCAAGAGAAATTACTGTGAATTCTTGGACTCGGAAAGAATGAGGATGCTTTTTAGAGAACTCTGTCCCCTGGGGGTGAAGGGATTAGTGGGAGACAGCATCCCTGGCCAGGACACTAGGTAAAGAATGATGTGTGCTCATGAGCTGGCCTCATTCAAAAGCCATGTTTTCATTAGCACTTTAAGTGCAGTGATGGTTTGTATTTCTGTCCCTGGATGTGCTCAAAAGCCCGAGGGTACAGATTGGGACAAAAAAGGGATAGGCTCACATGGAAGAAAATGAAAAGTTTGGACAAGACGAAAAAAAGCTTCCTACTGAGAGTATTTATTAACTTAACAGCTCTTCTTCTTAATAACAGAGTTTACACTGAAGGTGTCTGGCTATGAAAGAAAAGTTATTTCAGTGAAGACAAATCCAACAACAAAATAATATATTGAAGTCAAAAGTGTGATTCCAGCAGCATTATTACTCTATAAAGATTGTATTCACTCAAAAGAGAACCTTAAAGGAACAAAATGTAAGCATGTCATAGAATCCTGTTTTCCTATAAATTACATAAAATGGCAATCTTAAAAACTAACCGCAGTATTCTTTAAAACAAATGTTTTGCATTTCGGTTTATTTGTCCCCGTCGCCCCACCCCCCTTATCCCATGTATTCTCAAAACCTAATCTAGATGAATGCTCCAGAAAATATTTACTATATATTACTAACCATAGTTTCAACTTATTTGATCCTTAGAAAGATGCATAATTTTACATGCGTGATGTGTTTTCATAAAAAATACCAGATCTGATTCTGTTAGTGTTCCAGTTACTCCAGTGATTATGTTACTTTCAATTTCAAAATCAAATTTAATGTATAAAAGCATCTTAATTTCCCTGGGTCAGGACAATGCGTGATCTTGCTGGGAACAGTGAAAACTGGTGAAGGGGTAACCTGTCAATATAAGGAGCAAACTGCCAAGTATCTAACTCAAACCTGGATAACAGTTCACACTGGACAAAAACAAAACCAACAATGAAACAGAGCTCTAATATTGGAAAAAATGTAATCTTTTTTTTTTCCTTTTTCCTTTTGGATGTTAAAAATTATATATGTAAGGGGAGCCTGGGTGGCTCAGACAGTTAAGTGTCTGACTCGTGATTTCAGCTCAGGTAACGATCACGGTCGGTCATGGGTTGAAGCCCTGTGTCGGGCTCCCCCTGGGCGTGGTAGCTGCTTAAGATTCTCTCTCTCTCTCTCTCTCTCTGCCCCTACCATGCTCGTGTTCTCTCTCTCTCTCACTCACTCTCTTTCTGTCTCTCTCTCAAAAAAATATTATACCAGTGTGATAGTCTGAATTTATCCTACTACTTACGAATGATGGACATTAAAATACTCTTACTTCAACGTTACATGATTAATTGTTCATACATATACATACATGCCTTAAGTAAGATAAATATATCTTGCCTTACAAACTCTTCCAACTCGAGAAAGGATGGTTTTATCAGAAGTAGTGCCTTCTTGCGATGATTCACGAAAGAAGAAATATATTTTATCATCATCTGGATTATAGGTGTCTGGGATAGGGAAAGTTCCAATAAATTTTGCTCCTGTTTGAAAGAAAAGAAGCTACAAATTAAAATACTGAGATAATTCAGCCAAGATAATATTGGTGTCTTTGAATGTGAAACAATTAGCAGAATAAAAAAAAAAATGAACCGTGACTGGCATGTGGGAAACAAGACATCCACACAAATAAACATGACACAATATAGAAACATGTATTAGCATGCAGAGGTCTCGAGCAAGTTCTCTAGGAACTCCAGAGACCTGGTGAGAACACGACTGGCTGATATTCACCATTGCTGCAACTCAACTAAATTACTTAGAAAGTCCTTTCAAACTTTACATTTTCCTTTTATTTGATGAAGTCACTGCTTTTAAAATCACAATGTACATGGGGCGCCTGGGTGGTTTGGTCAGTTGAGCATCCAACTTTGGCTCAGGTCATGACGTCACAGTTTGTGGGTTCGAGCCCCATATTGGGCTCTGTGTTGACAGCTCAGAGTCTGGAGCCTGCTTCAGATTCTGTGTCTCCCTCTCTCTCTCTGTCCCTCCCCTGGTCGCACTCTGTCTCTCAACAATAAATAAATGTTAAAAAAAATTTTTTTTTAATCACAGTGTACATAATGAAGAGCTCAGGGAAAACTATAAACACACCCCAAATTTGCTAAATTATGATGTTATCTGCTGCATTTTGTGTACTTGCTAAAGGGAAAAAAGAAATTAAAACAACTAATTAATAGTGCTTGCGTTAACTCCAGTGTAGGCTCTGGAGACAGTCTTTCCAGGTTTATATTCTGTTTCTCCCACTTACTGGAAGGGTGACCTTAAGCAAATTTTTGTCTTCTCTATGTCTCAGTTTTCTCATGCCTAATATGAGGCTACCAATCATCTACGTAGTAGGATAACCGCTATGATAACCAAGTGAATTAATATATGTAAAATACTTGCTATCTGGTCATGCCTGACAATAAGGGTTCAATAAATGTTATTTATTAAGATGATGTTCAGGATAATAATTGTTATTATGACCACAAAGAAGAGAATGATAGAAAATGTAGCACATCCCAATATTTGTTACAGTAATATCTAGCTGATAAAAACAAAGTACACAGTTCTAAATGCACCAGCATGGAAATATGTCCATAAAACAAGTCGAGTGAAAAAACATATTAGCAACTCAACCATTTCTGTGCTGCACCAGTGATAAGTCAATCGGGGTTACTAACTCCTTTATTACAAAGTGTTGGGCATTTTTAAGTCTTGGTTTTGTAGAACTGTGAATTAACCAGATAACAGATCTGTAATGAGGTGATACTAATTTAGAAATGGTTCTTTTGATGAAGGCAAAGTAGAGAAAGAGAATACTTATTGAGTAAGGAAGGAAGGACTTCAATTAAGTAGAAAACATGAGATGGCTGAAAGGAAGCAAAGAGCACTCGTTAGGAAGGAGAAGCAGGAAACAAGACATGACAAATCGTTTCCAACCACAACCACCACACCACCACAAAAACAAAACAAAGAATACGTGGTAGGTAAAAAAAGATCAACACTGCCGTATTGTCAAGTACCCCAGGAGTACTGAGAATCATCCCCCTGCTAATGTAGAGCAATAGGTCAACAGCCCCACAAACAAGACTTCATAATAGCCTTCTTCAATAAACAAAAGTTAATGTTTGATTCCAAACAATGGGTAGTTCAGTCTTTATTGTCCCAGTCCAGCTGGGTCAACTGGGGTCTCCTATCCAGTGTCTTCTCTGCTTAAATGGGAAACCTTAAGAGGGAAAGTGAGAGGGAATTTTGTGTATTAACTTTCTCCCCTTTATTCTTTATTATTTCCCTGTCCTTTCCCTGAAGTTTAGAACCCCAGTGGATTCTTATGCTCTTGATAATCTCATCTGGATACAGCCCTAGGTTAAGTAAAAAAATAAATTTTAGAAAACCATGTAGGGTTTTAAATTTTTAGTTTTCTAATTAACCTTAAAATAGCAAGTTTCATTAACAATCTCACTCACGATGTTTTAATTTTTCTCTCTCCAGCCCCTCTTTTAAATTGTTGATAAATTACAAACATTTGGTTTTGAACCCCTAAGCAAAGTAAAAATTCTTTTGTAGTCACAAATTAACATTTCTAGGCGAGTGTGATGGCTCAGTGTGGATGGCTCAGCACCTGACTCTTGATTTCGGCTCAGGTCATGATCCGAGGTTTCTGGGATCAAGCCCTGCTTTGGGCTCCATGCTAAGCCTGGAGCCTGCTTAAGATTCTCTCTCTCTCTCTCTCTCTCTCTCTTTCTCTCTTTATTCTTCTCTTTCTTCTTCTTCTTCTTCTTCTTCTTCTTCTTCTTCTTCTTCTCTTTCCCCCCTCATCCTGCTCTCTCTCTCTCTCTCAAAAAAAAAGTCGAATTTTTATTTAAATATATTATGTTTCCTAAAAAAAATGTGGACACAGATTTTCTTACAAATGAAGTATTAGGAGTTCAGCACATTGGTGAAAATGAGGAACATACTTAATTACTACTATACAATATTCAAGGTATTTAGAACAAGAAAAACCACTACAATCACAGAGTACAAAAATGAATAAAAACTGACTCTTCAAACCAATTACAAATCAGATTAGGGAAGTATTAACATATGGCTAAGATATGACCAAGGAGAAGGCCCAAGTCTTGATGTTTTCAATGATTTCCAAGGAGAATGTGACAATGAGCATAGAACTATGGGCTCCCACAGACATAGACAAAGGCATTAATAATAATCTATGGAAATCTGTTGGATTTACAGAAGCCTAAATGTTACCTGCCTGGATGGAAAATCTCCAAGTGTCCTGCCATGTGTATTTTAAAAACAAAGAAATATAAAAATAGGAGCACTTGGGTGGCTCAGTGGGTTAAGAGTCTGACTCTGGACTTCGGCTCAGGTCATGACCTCATGGTTTGTGAGCTCAAGCTCCATGTAGGGCTCTGTGCTGTCAGCATGGAGCCTGCTTGGAATTCTCTCTCTCCATTTTTCTCTGCGTCTCCCCCACTTGTGCTTGCTCTCTCTCTCTCTCAAAATGAATAAATAAACTTAAAAAAAAAGAAATTCATTGGGGTGCCTGGGTGGCTCAGTCGGTTAAGCATCCTGCTCATGATATCAGCTCAGGTCCTGCTCTCGTGGGCCGTGAGATCAAGCCCCACATGCAGGCTCTTTCGCTCCCATTGTGGAGCCTGCTTGGGATTCTCTCTCTCTATATATATCTCTGTCCTTCCCTAGCTCTCTGTCCTTTTCAAAAATAAATAAACATTAAATAAAAAAAGAAATACAAAAATAAATAAAACATAATAGGTGATTCTTATAAGCATCTAAATTTAAGAGTCACTGAACCTAGACTACTATTTTGCATGTGGGAAAAAGGATATAGATAGCTCTCATTAACCAAAGGTCAATAATGCAGACACATGGATGGACAAGGGGAGAGAAGACAAGGGGAGAGAGAAATATATGTGATATATTTATCACATATATGTGATAAATACAAATTCTTTAGTGATTATGGCACAAAGGGGATAAAACTGAAAATATACATAAATTATAGGAATATGATTAGCTTGTATTATCATACCAAATATTTGAACTTAAAATGGGAATTCACACTATGAGTGGGGATTCATAGTCCTATAACAATTTCTAGGAATATGATTAGCTCGTTTTATCTTGAAATAGTTGAATGAACTTCAAAATGGGGATAAAGCAGAATTTATCATCGCCCTTAAGTATAATCTACGTAAAAGTTCTACATGAAGTATGTCACCCTTGTAACATTAATTAATATCCTCTCCCTATTTCATGATTGAGTTGAACTTATAATTTAAAAAATACCATGGTAGTACAAAATTTACCTAATCTTCTCTCTCTAGAGAGGAAATGAGAATTCAGTGATGTGAAACAGAAAATCATTACAGGTAAAAGGAATTCCAGTGTGACAGAGAGAGCTGCTCAGATACTCAGAAGGGACAAGAAGTTACAGGAGCAAATTGTCAGCTCTTCACTTGTTTATGGAGTTCAGCAAAAAAAAAAAAAAAAAAAAAAAAAAAAAATCAATCCTACAACAAAGCATAATGTAGTGCGTCTAAAAGGAGCACAAACAAACATGGCAGGCAATTCGTATTCTCCTGCTGCAGAAATACACAGAAAAGCCTACTTTAGATACTGAAAACCTTATTCAAGTGTTGCCAGGTGGTAGCGTTTGAAATGGTCAAAGGCAGAATGTGACATTAGTTAGTCTACATTCCAGGAATTTTATTTATGACATCAGTGCGGGCAAGCAGAGTAGCTATTTTTCCAGTTTATGTTACTTTCACCTTTCAACTAATATAGAACATAAATGATCAGTAGATCCTAGGTGGTCATAGATGAACAGTTACTTTATTCAGTGACAGCTGATTTTATTGGATTCTCTTTTAAATGCAGACTCTAAGTACTCTAAGACTATCATTTAGAGTACTGTAAGAAAATTGAATGATGGAGGTTTTTATTACATGAAGAAATCTAATTATGAAAGAAGAGTTTGTATCAAATAGGATTCTATTGTGTGATATAAATAATAAGCATACTCATGAGTTAAAAATATACGTTTCAAGGGGTGCCTGGGGGCGCACTCAGTTGAGCGTCCGACTTCGGCTAAGGTCATGATCTTACAGTTCACGGGCTCGAGCCCCGCATTGGGCTCTGTGCTGACAGCATGGAGCCTGGAGCCTGCTTCAGATTCTGTGTCGCCCTTTCACTGACCCTCCTCTGCTCTGTCTCTCAAAAATGAATAAATGGTAAAAAAAATTGTTAAATATATATATATATATATATATATATACATATATATATGTATATATATATATACATATATATGTATGTATATATATGTTTCAAGAGCACAGAATTTCTTTCTTGCAGATTCAGTTGAGGTCCTGTCTTAGAACTCAGATGCTAGTATTTTGAGGAAGAAACTCCTTCCTGAGTTGAGGCCAAGTTTGAGTAAAAATAGCTATCATTTAATCAGTGTGTGACATGCACAGTTGTTGAATGAAATAATTTAAAATCATACCAACAGACACCTGGGCTTTATTATAATAGCACATTTTTCCCCTCTGGCATTTAAAAGACATGCTCTAATAGGGATAGAGTTTGAAATCATGCATTTTCACAAATGGACTATTAGCATGACACTGAGAGACACTGCCAAATGAAAATGGCATCAACCCAGCTTGCAATACACATCTCTTTCATTTCTCCCTAGGAAGCTCTTTGCACACAGATGAGCACACACCATGATTTAACAAGTAGTGAGTTCCTTATTTTCCTTTCCTTCTTCTTGTAATATCTTCTTCCTACCACTTTTTAAAAATGTTATCCTTTTCAGTGGAAAGAGAATTTGTAGACAACAGAACTCTCCAAGAGAAACTTCAAATGAAAACTGCCTCCACATGTTAAAAATAAAAAAATAAAACAAAAGTTCTCCTCTACTCCAGGAAAGAAAACAAAAACATATGTATCTGAGGCATCATTGTTTGTTTTCATTTTCCCAATGGTCATACTTCTAAGCTTTATCCTAAGATTCTCACAAAAACTCAACTGTGTTTGAGGAACCACTCTGGCTTGTATCTATATTCCTATTTCCTGATAGGTTCTAAGAATAAGCTGATAAAGAAAAGTGAAAAAAAAAGAAGTGTGAAACCATCTAAGACTTCATCTAGAACTGCCCGTAATATTTCACCTTTGTAATTTTTCCTCCTCCTGGAGAGGTATTTATTCAATGGATGGATTAGTCTCTCAAAGAAGCAATCAGGATACATACTTCTTAAAGCTATTGAAACTGGATTAGGCAAAGTCCTAGAGAAATTCTGACAAGGATCCTGGGACTGGTAAGTGAAGAGGTTAGCTGATCTTGCTCTGGTTAATCCCACGCAGGACAAAGAACAAAATATGGCATTCACACAAGCATCAAGGATTTTATGGACTTCTAAAAGATTCACGTCTAAAAGACTCATATTTTTTAATGGTTAATTATCTAAACAGACACTCAACTGCAAATTTCATTTAACCTTCCTATTTCCCCTAATCCAAATGTAATATCAACGTACACTTACAAGAGCGTAATCACAAACATGTAAAGAGTAGGATTTTAAACTAAAAGTGAAACTATAGAGAACAAAATTGAATGGGAAAAAACTCTCAAACTGTCTAACCAGAAATAAATAACACACTGATGTAATAATCCATAGAAGAAACTGATTGGGCATTGACACTGACTCCATCATTTGAAATATCAAATATCTGTCAGTTCTTTCAACCTGGCAACAAATTTATGAAACCAAGCAGTGAGTTCCACATCTACATGCTATGTGAATAGCACAGAAAATTTACACTGGTGTTGCATTATTTGATTGTGGGCTAGTGCACGTAATACATAAGTATAATTTAGACCAGCACTGTCTAATAGAAAATTCTGTGATGATGGAAATGTTTTAAATCTGTGCTGTCCAAAATGATAGCCCCTAGCCCATGTGGCTAGTGAGCATGTGAAATGTGCCTGGTATGACTAAGGAACCAAATTTTCAATGTGTTTAATTAATTTAAGTTTACATGTGGCTGGTGTCTACTATATTAGATAGTGCAGCTTTATGTCAAGGAGACTGTATCAGTAACTGATAGGTCAGATCCAGTGTTAAGGCAGAAACAACCTTTATTCCCACAACTGCCACCAAAATGGCAGACTTGTGGTTCAGGAGATATGATACACTATTCCTTTCAGAAGTTTGGTATTGGGATGGAAGGATGGTCTGGGGGACTAAGAGACCTGGATTCACATTCTTCAAGCTGTCTTAACTTATGGAATATGAGGTTGAATAAGATCATGTGAATGACAACACTATTCCTAATAATCTTCAGAGTTCCTCTATCACTGTTTTTTGTTCCCCACACTCCGGATGATTCACTGACCTCTGTCTTTGGACCCCATGTTGACAACAACCCAGAAAATGCATGCTTCTCAGAAGGGAGAAATGCTCCTTACACAACCCAATCTTTTGCCTTAGTCTGTAAAGTACTTCCCCATTACAAGAATCTCACATAGTTTCTGTAATTTATCCCCTACTGCGTCATAGTTTCCATGGACTGAGAAGCTCCTTGGCTGAAGGGGTCTCCTGAAGCGTCGTGCTCTTCTAATTGTGACCTGACATCTGATCTGATGCTTGCACTCACCGTGACTTCACAGATTCTGCTGAGGTCTTCCACATCACTTACCTGACCACATTTTCTCTATCTTCTCTAGTGCCTAAAACCAAACCCACATTCTCAGTTTGCTATTGCATAACATGACATGCAAACATGAACCCCGTCTGTAAATGAGGCTCCAAGAGCACAGGACGTGCAGTCAAAAGAGCAGAATTTGGTTGGATCACATAATGCATTATAAAATATATATTTAAAAAATGTGTCTAGAGCAAGAGAGACATCCCTGAGTGTTAATCTCATATCTACTAGGTATCTATGAACAATATATCTGACTTCTAATCTATCCTCAAATATAAAATGGGAATAGCAATTCTCTCAAGATTATACCACTAGATAAAACAATACTTCAAAAGTGCCTAAAATAGTGACCAGCATGGATACTATATAAAATAAATTTGAAACAGAAGAGAAGGAAATGAATTAACAGACAATAAAATAGTGTCAAGAACCCAGGGATAAGGTGATAAAGACCTATAGAAAGATGGTGGTCATGAAAAGAACAAGGTCGATAGATATTTTAAAGGAAGTAAAGGTCTCTAGTGATAGATAAGATAAAGGGGACCGGGAAGAGGAAGAAATCAAAGATAACTTCAAGGTAATAGGGTAGACAATGTTTAGAAAGTTAAGACAGAAATCAGGAAACTGGTATTGAAGGGCAGATTAGAAAGGGAAAACAAGATAATTTTAAATTAGATTCACAGGATTTTGGTTTTTAGATCCAATTAGTCTTTTATATATCTGTATCTGCATATTTTTAAAGAAACTCAAGCAAAGGATCACAACTTGTAACAACTTGTTAAAAAAAATCAAAGTACATTAGTGGCACTAATATACTTTATTAGGCTTAAATATCTTTATTCCCATATAAAACAATCAGTTTCTTTCTTTTAAACTGGGATGAAAATGTAAGGTACCCCCCAAAAAAATTCTTAAGGGCTCTGAGTTGCAGAAAAAGGTTTGGAAATACAGTTTTAGGAAGAAATGGAACACAGGAAGCAGTTGAAGTTCTGAGAATGGATGAGCTCACAGAATTACCATGTAGACAGAGAGAAGGAAAGGTGGTCAATAGAAATGCTAAATAGATGTCAGTGAATCACAGAGGATTCAGCGTTTTAGTCCAACCTCCTGCCTTTCTCACCTTCAAGAACAATAATAATGATGGCGATGACAATATTGACACTGAACTGCTCTTAAAATTGTCTTCCATCAGATTTCCCAATATGATCTTCCCTTTATGATCTAATTTAATCCTTAGAACACACTGTGAATAACTATTATTATGCCAAATTTTTGACTAAGAATTTAGATGCACAGAAAGGTTTGACCAAGGTCACAAAGTGATATTTAGGCTTTAAGCCGAGGTAAGTATATTCTACAGAAACACAGCTGTGATTCTCATCTAGAGTAGGACACTTTTGAGAGTTACAGAACATTAGAGGCAGACTGGAAATGTCCGGGGCAAACCAGGTTATATGGTCCCCTGGGCCATTAACCACTAAGCGATCTGCCTTGAAATGTCCTAGAACCATAAATGTTAGTTCTCCTAACTCTTAGTCATTTTCCTGCATTCAATACATTGAGAATTCTCTACTGTGTATCCTTTCTCCTTTCTTCCTTTCTGCTGACTTCTCTCACTGCAAAGTTTTCTCAGTATCCAAAATCTCTTGAATTCGACCTCATATTCTTGGCTTCTTCTATTCCCAAACAAACATCTTCTATTTCAAATATTTGTTGCTGTATATTCTCACATCCGTGTCCACAGTCAATACTTATGTTCCTGTCCCACCTTTTTCCCGTTTCCTTACAATGGCTTCTTTCTCTACCCCCATTCTCCTTTAATTTTCCCTTCATGCTACTGCCAGTCACCTTTATAAAAAACAAACAAACAAACAAAAACAAAGATCCATTTCCCTGATTAAGTTCAGGGTATGGGTGAAGGGGGTCAAAAGGCACAAACTTCCAGCTAGAAAATAAGTAAGTCATGGGGATGTAATGTACAGCATGGTGATTATAGTTAATACACATACTGCATATTTGAAAGTTGCTAAGAGAGTAGATCTTAGAAGTTCTCTCACACACAAAAATATTTTCAACCCTGTGGTGATGGATGTTAACTAGACTTACTGTGGTGATCATTTTGCAATATATACAAATATCAAATCGTTATGTTGTACACTTGAAACTAATATAGTGTTATATATCAATTATATCTAAAGAGAAAGAAAGAAAGAAAGAAATAAAGAAAGAGAAAGAAAGAGAAAAGAAAGGAAGAGAAAAGAAAGGAAGAGAAAAGAAAAGAAAAGAAAAGAAAAGAAAAGAAAAGAAAGAAAAAGAGCTTAACCACAGCTAACTTCCCCATGATTTCAGGATATTTACAGTTTTCTAGCCCCATCTCCCACTCTCTTCTGATGCTTCGGGCAGTCATCATCAATGAGGTCAGTAACCCTCCCATGTAATCTTTGCATGCCCAGGAGCAGAACAGCATTCAGTATGCCAAGGGTCCTCAAATGTTGTTTATTAAATGCTAAACCAACTCAAGGCTTCCTAATTTGTAATAGTCCTCACACAGCACTCAGCACAGCATGCTAGTCAAATAAGTGTTGAATAGAGAATCTCTACATTTATTAATTCAGCAGTGCTGCAGACCTCTTTATGGACATGCCATTGTTAAGGAATACATAGAATAATCTCTGAAAAGAGTGGCAATATGGTTTTTGCCATCCCGAGACTGAGAAAGAAAATCTATACTTCATTTTGGGCCGTAAGTATATCTTGTTACCTAAACAGATAGGTACGTTTTTCTATTGGGTAAAATCTATGAAGTCCGTCTCAAACCAACTATTTTCACAAAAACCTCACAAAGCTCAAGAAGATAGTCTTGCCTTGTACAAGTGTAAAGAAATTAATGAGTAATCACATAGCTGGAGATATTCTATATTTGTTTTCCCCACTAATAGGGTTCTCTTTTGGCCAAAGGAGATCCTATTGTTGGGTAAACAAATGGTTCAGGAGGTTTTGACTAAAGAAATGTTTTAAAGTGTTTTCCCTTTTGTTTATGTTGTCACTGCTCAAATGATACTGAGAGATAGAGAGATAGCCCCTAGGAAATGTCTACCCAGGCCTCCCCCACTAAAACCCAATATTTATGGTGGGAATGAGAAATGCTATCTGCCTGCTTAGACAGTAATGTTATGTTATTGTGCCCCACTGTGCAATAAAGTTCTATGATAATTAGAAAACATTGGACTATCATGCCAAAAATTGACCTCCTGTACAGCAGGAGAGAATAAACAAAGAAGTAACAAACATAAATTAATTAATTAATCAATTAATTCATTAGTGGATTTTTTTTATCTCAGAGTTCTGTGTGACCTATAAACAAAAAAGTCATCAGAAAAAACAATGTCAATATTAATATGCTTTAAATTCTGAAGGGACACATCAACCCAAATCAATTATCTTTAAACAAAAGAAGTCAACATTATAACCTAACCTGTTTTCATTAGGCTCATAGACAGTATTTGGCTTAGTCATTAAAAACCAGGCTGCAGGAGGGGCATCTGGGTGGCTCTGTTGGTTAAGTCTCCCACTTTGGCTCAGATCAGGTTCTCACAGTTTGTGAGTTCGAGCCTCACATCGGGCTCTGTACTAACAGCTCAGAGCCTGGAGCCTACTTCAATTCTGTCTCTCCCTCTCTCTCTGCCCCTCCCCCGCTCACACTCTGTCTCTGTCTCTCAAAAAAAGAAAGAAAGAAAGAAACATTTAAAAAAATTTAAAAAACAAAAACAAAACAAAACAACAACAAAAAACAGGCTGCAGGGGAAAGACTGCCAACTCGAACCCCGGGCTCCATAACTGACAAGTTATAAGAACTTGACCAAATCACTCTACCTCAGTTTGTTCATCTTTAAAAAGCACATAATAATAATGTATACCTCATATGTCATTGTGGACATTTAAAAAATCAATTAGAGCATGGAACAGCGTCAAGGACAACAGCACACTGTCAGTACATGTCAGCTATTATTATTGTATACACAACAGGGCCTGGAGAGCTGTCTAACTTAGTGGGGAATTATATCAAATGCATTTTATTGTGTTAAGCTAAACCACGTATCCCAAAACACATTTGAGTGAATAATAATGAGCTTCTTATCTACCCAAAAGCAAAGGCAAAAAAAAAAAAAAAAAAAAAAAAGAAAAGAAAAGTCAGAAAATCACTAACCATTGAGCCAGTAGTGCTCTGAAATGTCAGTTCTGATGTAATGGTGGTCGTGAGTAGGCCCAAGGGACCGCGTGAATGCGGTATCTTTGCCAAGGAAATCAGAAGCTGTTCCAGAGTAGAGGTACTCATCTGAGAGGGAGAAGAGAATACATAAGACTATTAAGCGTACAGCAGCAGATACTGTTTGCAATATACTACATTCAGTGCATGAACAGGAGACATTTACTGCTTAACAGGAGAAGATACACTGTGTCATAAGTATCATGTTCAAATTCTGAAAATTTGCATGGTCATAGAAAATATAACTCCATGAACATTGCAAGCTGACGCTAGACTCCTGAATATAAAAATGGCCAAAGACTTCCGAATTAATCATTGCAAGTGCATGCGCTTCACTTATGAATAAGCTCTTCCTTCTTTTCCCTCTCCCCCCAAATAGTTCAAGGATACGTCATAATTAGGAGTTTGTCTTTGTAGCAACACATGCAAAAAATATTAAAAAGCAAATGCCATAATGAGGAATGGATTGTGTAATTAGTATTTACTTAACCGGCACAACCCCAATGACCACAACTTTTCTGTGCCTAACCTCTGCTGAAAGGGAGCTTTCAGCACTGAAGTCATTCTTTGTAATTATAACATGTTGCATTCCTTGGAGCTAATCACATCTCTAATGGCTCTGATAAACAGGAATCCCTGAGAAGGCAAAGATGTGGCTATTACGGCATACCAAACTTCTTTGTCCTGTTATTTATGTAAAATGCATATCCATGTTTTACTGGAGACTGAGAAGTGGGGGGTGGGGAGGCAGAGGAGAAAGGAGAGGAGAGAAGAAAGAGGTCTGGGGAGGAAGAAGGGAAGGAGAAAGATGGGAAGGAGGGGAGGGAGAAAGAACAGAAAGCAGAGATGGGGGAAAAGGGGGAACAGCAAGGATTGGGGCAGAGAAGCGGAGGGGGTAGGGGTTAGTGTTCCCTAATGCCAGTCAGCATTTGGAGGGGGAGAGAGAAGAATGCTGTCCCTACAGCACAAAATCCTGCCTCTTTGACAGCTAAGCCTCTATTCGAGAAACCTTTGTAGTCAACAATGTTCAGTACACCTAACAGACCAAAATTAAAAAAAAAAAAAAAAAAAGCTAATCTCTACAGAGGATTTAGATTTTTAAACGATTAAATATAAGAAGAACTAAAGACGTTTTATCACTAAAATCCAATTTTCCACAGAAACATTATCTTTAAAATTCTGGCTTCCTATAAGTGGTCGACAGAGTTCCTAAATCCTCTGATTATATCCATCTAAATTGTCTCCCAATGAGCTATTTGAGTCAACCAATCTAATAATGACAAGCGTCAATTTCGAAAGGGAACAATGTAAAACCAAACAAAACACAAAAGAGAGAAATCCAGTTAGGTAAAGTAAATGTAGATACGATACTACTTTCATCTCTTAAAGCATTCCCCTAAAATACACGGTAAATAACACTATTTCATTGTGGGACACGTTTTTAAAAATGGAAGAGCAGACATACCAACATCAACAAAGACATTACCTGGTAAGAGTAAAGGAAACAAACCATTCATTTCAAACATATAACACTGTGGATATCTGAACATTTTGTCAGGAAAAAAAATGGTATGTTTCAACCTAAAAATTTTATCTGTCTATCCAGGCTTTAAAACTGTCTTCTTTGTATTTAAATCACTTAGGGATTTGTAAGGGGGGGGGGGGTCGGTCACCAATGCCTACAATCCATTGTTTTTATTAAGGATCTGTCAGCCCCACTTGACAGATCAGAATCCCAAATCATCTATCTCCCTTTCTGAGGATAATGACTGAACATTAGTCATACAATTTTCAAAACACACAAAAACACACACGCTTTCACTTCAAAGGAAGATCACTAGTTCTCACTAGGTGAAAATTAAAATGCCATGGTGCTTCACTCTTATCGTCTATTCAAACATTTGATAGACAAGTTAAATAAAAAGAGAGCAAAATCATGAACGAAACCAAGACAAAAGGAGTCCTTATAATGGTTGAAATTCAGAGGTCATGCCGACATTCCTCTGAACAGACTTCAGACCACACGGTACTGCGTGCTTTAAACAGGATAGTCACCTCTCAATTTGAATTTATGATGTAGACAAAGCAAGAGAAGATTGAATATGTTCACAAACATTTTGCATTTCCATGAATACAATCAAGTTAGGGTGAAATTGGAAGAAAAAGTCTTACAACATTCTATCATCTGTATTCTATACTATCTGTATTCTATCATTTGTTTTATTAATTTATCCACTATATCTTACTATTAATTCTTCCACTCAATTCTTCAACATATTTTGTATTTTATCATCTTTAAAGAATTGCTAAATTTAACTTCCAAAGTAAGCCAAACAGGACATAGTGTAGTATAAGAAAATCTGCCATCTAAATACAGAATTATAGAACAAGTAAGTACGTGTCATTTGCATTAAAAAGAATTCAACCAGAAGTTCATTTAAAAACTGTGCAGAGGGGTGTCTGGGAGGCTCAACGGGTTAAGCGTCTAACTCTTGACTTTGGCTCAGGTCATGATCTCACGGTTCATCTCATGGTTTGTGGGTTCCCAAGCGCAGCCCTACTTGGGATTCTCTCACATGCTCTCTTTCTCTCTCTCTCAAAATAAATAAATACACATTTAAAAAAATAATGAAAGTAAATAAAAACTGTGTCGAAATGAAAGATTGCTGGGGCCTCACCTAAGGATAAGGATGCTAAATATAGAGACTTGGCACTAAAATACTGTAACCAAATAGCCAGTGAAAGAGTAATCCAAAATAATCTTTAACACAGCAAGAAACTGTGGTTTAATCTACACATACCTTTTCAGAAAATCACCTAAAAGCAAGAACAGCCTGCCGTTGCTCTTACCTGTCATTACCGAAGCAAAAGGCTGCTGAGGATCAAAAGGACATTTCAGTCTGCCAGACTCCAAATTATGTGTGTCTAGTTTGAATATAACTTCCTGTTATGAGAAATATTAACACAAGTGAGATTTTTTAAAACAGCAGAATCAGCAAGAAGATAGGAGATAAGAACTAAACTCTAACTCATTAATTCAACAAAAACTGATTGAATATAGCATGTGCATCAGGCTGTGCTCCTTAACTCTTTAGCAAATATTATTTCTGGCATGGCTCAATTCCCATGGCTTGGTCTGTGTTTGCCCAAAGTAGTAATGATAATACTGAATTAATTTTTCAATCGGAAGTGGTAATGCAATCAATTCACTAAGTCTGGACCGCTCTCATTATCAAAATCACCATCAAGCATACATATTTCTTAAGCCTCAAAACAAATTCACTGAGGCTAATAAGCTAATTTCCTCATTTAAGAAATGAATTTATGGGGAGCCTGCCTGGCTCAGTCAGTGAAGCATGCAACTCTTGATCTCGGGATCATGAGTTCAAGCCCCACGTTGGGTGTATAGAGATTACTTTAAAAAAGAAAAAAAAAAAGGAAGAAATTAATTTACTATAATAATTATACTTTCATTACTATTGCAGTTTGTTTACTCAAGCATCTGCAACTATACCAAAATAAGCTTGTGACATTTTGTGATTTTAGAGACATAAAAGCATTCTAAGACAGGGAGTACATTTACAGAGCTGTTGATACATGTGGGCCAAAAAAAAAAAAAAAAACCCTGTTGTAGTATTTTCACTATTATGAAAACACTGTACACATTAAAACCACATAGTTATTTTGGCTGAAATATCTATTTTTATAATAGTGGCCACAGACAGAATGACATTGGCAGACTTTTAATATTCAGGAAAAAACAACATCTTAAGTTGAACTTTCCAAGAAAAATATGAATGTATAATGAATATGGCCCCATGAGTTTGAGTGTTTCATAACAGACAACACTACCATCCAGCAGAAAGGCTGACTCACCCCACATATGCACTAGTTAGAGAATCTCAGCATTTCAGACATTTTCTCTAGATGGTGTATCTACCAAGTTATATCAGAACACACATGTAATAAGAAAGGAATATTTAAAACTACTTATCTAGAAAGTAAGCAAGAAAGTAAAAAGGATAGAGGAAATTGGATTATTTGTTGTGTGATGTCGTCATTTCAGATTTGTGTATTTCTTCTGAATGGAACCAATAGTAATTACCACCTAATTAAAAAATAGTGGTAGCAATTTAACTAGCATGATTGTCAAATGCTATTTCATCGTTTTAAGTAAATGCACTTTAATGCGAACAGGAAAAGTCCCTGCTGTTAATAGGTATTAACCATGGGCCAGGAAATTTATGTACATTATCTCACTGAATCCTCACCATAAGCCGAAGGACATAGCTACTTTAAGAGTTCCAGCTTTACCAGTGGAATACTGAGGCTAGAAGGGGTTAAGTATCTTGTTCTGTATCATATAGCTAGTAAGAGGCAAAGAACTCTCAAGGTTGTCCCCAAAATTCATGCTGTTAACTAATTTCATCTAAGAATTTCAAACCCGTGGATTTAAAAACGTGTTGAAATCAACTTGTAGACCCACCATGACCGTGTAATATGGTCAAATCCAAGTATGTTTGGTTAGAACAGGCCAGCTAATGACAACCTGTGATAGTGTAGCCTAAGCACGAAAAAAGTCCAGTGAGAACACATTTAGGGCATGCTTCCCAACTGGGAATGGGGCTAGAGATATGTCAGGGGGAAAAAAACAAAAACAAAAACAAAAACAAAAAAACAAAAAGACACCTGCAGACAGTGGCTCTTATGTATGTTTAAATATCATTAAGAGCACATTATTTTCCATAGGTCAAACAGAACTGTAGACCCTAAAGCCTATAATGGGATATTGTAATGGGACAGGAAGTAAACTGAATCCTGGTGTGCCAGAAGATTATAGTAGAAAGCTAAGAAAGAAAAACCAAGAAAACCAGAGAGTGGCACAGTTAATCAAAAGTACTGGATAAACGCTCATAATTGTACAGACTTCTGTTTTTAAGATGTTTCACTTTATTCAATTCTCAAGATAAGTCCATAAAATTGGTATCCGTGAAGGCTTAGTTCAAGGTCTCTCTTATAATCGCCTGAGGCAAGAAAATATCAGGAAAGCAAGTTTCCTTAAGCCAGAGTCAAGGACACCAATAAGAATATCATGTAAAAAAATCATGGTTGATTAAACTTGCCTTTCCAAGATAAATGGACTAAATTACATGACGCTAACTTTTGAGACAGCTTCAGTTTTATAAGACTTGTCCTATTAAATTCCCTAAGCCTAATTAATTAAGCAAAATGTACCTATCTAAGCTGTGCACAGACATATGTTGTTGAAGTAGAGAGATAAGCATGATAGGAAACATTTAATCAACATAGCAACGAGGCAAAGTTATTATTAATACCACCCACAATTAAAGAGATATGCAGCAGCATAGGGGAGATCCCAGAGCAAAGAACACACTTACAATGTAATTACTCAACAACTATCAGGTATTCTCAGTGTCACGGAATATATATATATATATATATATATATATATATATATATATATATACACACACATATACACACACATACACACACACAGAATAATATATATATTGAATGTGTGTGTATACACACACTATACATACACATACATGCATAAATATATTGCAGACATTATTTTCACATGAAGTTTAAACATACACTTTTAAAATCCTTGCCTTTTTGCCTTTCTGTGTTCCTACTGCCTAACATGACTGAGTACTAAGTTACTGGAAGGAAGCAAGTACTTGGCCAAAAGCATTTTCTCATTTTCTCCTCAAAATAACTCTGTGAGATAGTTTCTATTATTATCATTATCTTTTTCCTAAATAAACAGAAGCTTGGAAATTTTATGCAGGATGGATAAGACTATGGAGCTGGTACATGGCTGAAGCCATAATTCAAACCCTGGCTCCCCATGCGCTAACTATTAGCTGTTAACAACTGCCCTGACTTCTGTCCTGAAATCCGGATCCAAATGCCCAGTTGGTATGACCTGCATTTGTCAGATGCAGAATGTACAAAACCAACTTACCATTTCCCTCCCAAACTTATTACTATTCTCACCTCAATAAGTAATACCACTCTCCGATTCACTGCCAAAGACAGAAATCTGGCATTCATTTGAGGTTTTTTTTTTTTTTCCTCTTTCTTCTCACTGTCCCAGCCACACTGCACAGTAGTAGTCCTCAGAAAGGGACTTCCCATACTTCTCTCCTCCATCCCTTCTATATATTGCTGGTTCCTCTTTCCAGCCACTTTAGGAGCAACTTTATCTAATAATCTAAGAGCCTTCTAAATTCGTTCTGGAAGGACAAGGAATTCCTGGGACTCACAATTCATTTAAAAAGTTAACCATCTTCAAGCAGCATCGCCGTGCAATTACCTGTACTCCTGACCAATGGAAAACACACAAGATTCCATATCCCTGCTCACTCATAATTCTCGCGTTCACAGAACTTATAAATCTGACTGCCCCGGGGCTGCTTGACAGTCCCAAGCTAAGTAATTAGCTCCATCTAAATTCCCTTTCAGCACTTGTGACTTTTAGGAGTTAAAGAACACTATTTGCACCCCTCAGCAAGTTGTGAGTTTGGCCTTTAGCCTCAGGCCTCAAAACACATCCAAGCTGTGGGGCTATCTCATATAATTACACCCTATGCTATGAGCTACTGTTATATATTACCCTTCATCAAAGCTAGGCAAGAGAACATTACACCAGCAACAAAGAATGATGGATTCAAGTTGCCAAGTCTCCTAGTGGTTCAGAGATTTAACTATGAAAGTTGCTTTATTTTCAAACGGTTGAGAATGGGCTGGTTAGACAAGTTGGTTAGAGAGAAAAATTAATCCAGCCACAGCTGTGGGTTTGATCTCTGCATGAATCAGTTAAATCAATGTAAAGAAACTTGTTCCATACGCCTAGACTTTGCTTTCAAACACACAGCCGATTATCCTGCAAATATGCGTGGTTATTCACAAGTAGTATATACATAAACATAAGGATGACAGTACAACCCATCAAACCCATACAAAGAAGCAATTTAGAGTATGTATTCTGAATCTCAGGTGGGCATGCTTGCTTTGGAGACAGACTGCTTTGGTCCAATTCCTTGCCAGACCACTTATTAGCTGGGAGATTTCAGGCGTGTTATTTAATTCCACTGAGACTCCATTTTTACTAACTTGTAAGTTGGGAGTTACAAAGGTATTAACTTCAATTAAGAGTGTCGTGAAATTTCAAAGAAACCATCCATGTACAGTGCCTGGCACAGTCCATGACCCAAAGAAGGTGCTTTAATGTATTAGTTATTAATTAACTTACTGAAATCTGCATGCTTCTCATTTATTAAAATGCTCACTGATAGCTGGAATATATTATTCCTAATTTAGTACAACCTTTATTTCTACTATGTCAATTTGATCTGGCAGAAATCATGAGTTCAGTGTGCTAATGACTATTTATACGATTTTAAGACAATAATTAAAATCCTCTGTGCTTAGTGTGCACCATTGTAACCATACGTAACAGGTCCAAATTTGCCAAATGGGGAAAATGAAATTATTTATAAGATACAATTCCACTGCAAGGCCTTATGGGATGTGGATTTTTACTAACAGCAACATACTATATAGATCTAATTATAATGGAAACTCAAGAGAAAATAACGACATACATAGAGCCCACAGAAAACAAGCACTTTCAACATTATGCCCTTTTAATTTTAATCTTCTCATTAAAAAAACTTCTAATAAAAATGTTATTAGGTACATAAAGTGTATAATCAAAATGGCAATCCATCAGATGGTTGGGAACGTGAGTTCTTATAAACTGTATGCTTCAAATTTTATATTCAAATCTGACTGCTTCATGTCAAAGACATTAAGTAACATTATGACAACTAACTGTTTTCATTCTATTTCATTATATTACCTCCTTGTAGACTCCAAGATCAATATAACCACATATTGGATGAAATGCTCCAGTTCCACACACATAAATGTGAGTTTTGTTGTAGGGCTGAAGTACACGGATGAAATTTGCACATTCTGTCTATTGGACACACAAAAAAATAAAAGCATTAGCACACAATTCACATTTTTGAAAGATTATGATTCATACCACCTGCTTTCCAAGTAGATAAATTATCAAGAATAGCAGGAAAAATGAAAAAAAAAAGATTTATGAGAAGTCTTTAAACATCTGTTTTAGCAAAGGAGGCAAAACATATTAGAAACTGCCTTAAACGAGCGACTGAACCTGTCTGAAGTTTTACAGGTTTTGAACTAATCAGGGTCTTAGAACATACATCTCTATAGGTATTCAAGGGGCCCAGAGAATGTATATAAACAGAATGAGATATCCATACGTTGCTTCATGAATCACCTAGAGAACAAAACCTGTCACATTCTGATGTTCCCACATTGTCTACTGCTTACAATATCAACTGTCTCAGCTCCACTGAGCAAAACACTGAACACAGACGTGTATTCCCATATATGTAATCCATTCTTATTGGGTGGAATGCCCTATTACTTTATTTCCACTTATTTTCAATGTTACAGAGCCTTTAAGACTCTAACTCCTGCTTGTTCTAAGAATCTTTTGTTTTTCCCATACGTATTTTTACACGGGCTCAAAGTTTTGAAGAGATTTATAGATTCCTGCTTGTTTTGCATATGCTTAGTCTTAGAAATATTTCTTTGCATTATTATTATTATAACTTAATTATTATCTTAGTTACTTATAAATAGTGACTCAATATTTCAGAGTAGTCATTTCTGTTATCATACATTACTTTTCTATTTACCTCTGATAAATAATTCCTTATCTTTACATAATTATCGGGAATGATCTTAACTACGGCTTCATGGTTCCCAGACCCCAAAACCCTTGAGAAAACACGGGCTGGAGTATACTTTTATTCTAGATTGATTCTATCTAGGAGATGAGTGAGTGTTCACTAAGGAAGGAAGAAACCTAATGAAGCCACTGGGATTCATAGGAAAAGTCTAGTTCTTTCCTACCTGAATGTCCACGATTTCCTCACCAGTCAGACCTTGACCTAGTGGTCACTCTTATTGGGTTGTTAAGAAGGAATGTATTACCAAAAACCCCAACACCAAAAAACAGTGACCTAGTGGCTTTTAAAATTACATAAAATTTTCAAAAGCAGACAACTTAATTGACAAGATTCTTATGTGAATTGTTAAATGATGTAACATTAATAATTATTATTTACCCTGATTTTTTTAAATTATGTTTTTATTTTATTTTTGAGAGAGACAGAGCATGAGTGGGAGAGGGGCAGAGAGAGAGGGAGACACAGAATCCGAAGCAGGCTCCAGCCTCCAAGCTGTCAGCACACAGCCTGACGCGGGGCTCCAACTCATGAGCCGTGAGATCATGACCTGGGCCGAAGTCGGACGCTTAACAGACTCAGCCACCCAGGCACCCAACCCTGATTTTGATCTAAATAAAATATCACTATCCCAGTGGCTACCCAGATTTGAGAGTGAAAAGCTATGTCTGCATCTCTGTGGTACAGAGTTCCTCGTCCTTAGTACTTCCTTCAGCCAGCTCGCCTTGCAGTTTGATGTCTTGAGATTTCATAGATGCCAGTTAATAAAAGATGTACATTCTAGCCTAGAAGAATGTCACAATGAACTCATGGGGCCTTCTGTTCTCTGCTTCGCTATAACCAAAGCAGTTGCTTAAGACTATATGAAAAGACAGTATCACTATCAGTCCCTTGGGCACCTACACAAGAAAAGGATGTTTTTTTATCAAGCGGGCAGACTTCGCACTCTCTAATGGGGCCACTGCATATGGTTACTTAGGTTGTATGCTGAAAAAACAAACAAACAAACAAAAAGGCACATCTAAATGTGCAAATCACACTATCGACATCTTTATCATTTTGAATATTTTCATATGTTTTGTATATGTTCTCATATATTTACTATATGCAAACTCTTAATAAAAAGGAAATTATTTACTTATCTATCTTTTATTTTATTTTATTAAAAATTTTTTTTTACATTTATTTATTTTTGAGAGACAGAGAGAGACAGCATGAGCAGGGGAGGGGCAGAGAGAGAGGGAGAGATGGAATCAGAAGCAGGGTCCAGGCTCCAAGCTGTCAGCACAGAGCCTGATGTGGGGCTCAAACCCACGAACCGTGAGATCGTGACCTGAGCCGAAGTCGGACGCTTAACCGACTGAGCCACCCAGGCACCCCTCTAATATTTATTTTAGAGAGAGACAGTGTTTGAGTGCGAAGAGGGACAGAGGGAAAAAGAATCTTAAGCAGGCTCCATCTCAGTGCAGAGCCTGACGTGGGGCTCGGGCCCACGACTCTGGGATCACGACCTGAGCTGAAATCAAGAGTGTAATGCTCAACCCATGGAGCCACCCAGGCACCCCTAAGAAAGGAAAAATTTAAATTCACTAAGACAATTTTCTAGCAAATAGCCTTGCTTAACAAAATCCTATTGTGTCAGTTTTCCACCTTTCTATCAATGTGTCTGATGGAGAGAACTTATTTTCTATGTGCACAAAGGCACCATAGGGGACTCGCTTCGTGTTCTTTAATATCATGTTAGGCAATCTCAAATGCAAATCTAATTCCGACAGTACATATGCCACACTAATGAGTTTGAACAAATAACAGAGATGAGAGCAGCCAAGACAAAAAGTGGAAAAAACGTCTGTGATCACCAGATAAGGTGTAACGATGGCTTCCTCACTATGATGACAGGTTTTAGTATTCTCCGGCCTTTATTTGGCTCACTCATGCTCACCGAAGGGACTTTTATTTCTTGATCTTTCCCCCACAAAGAGATTTATGCAAGGTAAGATCTATACAAGGAACAGTCCACAGGAAAGGGAAGAGCAGAATTATACTGCTGGAGTGAGGAGAGATGGATTCACTGCCCATTATTTCATCATTTTTTTAAAAAGCTCAGTTTTACGAACAGTCATAGAATTTAGAGGGTAATTGTTGTGAACTGAGTATTTGTGTCCTCCAAAACTCATTGGTTGAAACCCTAAGCCCCTCAATGAGATGGTAATAGGAGGTGGGGTCTTTGGAGGTAATTAGCTTTTGGAGAGTAGGATCATCATGGTGGGATTAGTGAGTGCCCTTATGGGAAGGAACAGGAAGAACTCTCTTCTCTCTCTCTCCCTCTCCCCCCTCCCCTCTCTCTCTTTGCCATGTGAAGATATGATGGATCATGGCCATCTGCAAGCCATGAAGAGAATTTTCATCAGGGACCAAGTGTGCCTGCACTTTGATCTTGAACTTAACAGCGTCCAGAACTGTGAGAAATAAATGTCTATTGTTTAAACCACCTAGTTTACGATATTTTGTTATAGTAGCCCACACTGACCAAGACAGTAATTTTACAAGATCCTGACATACATATTTGTATAAAAAAATAAAACAACTCCCTTTCCAGATTATAAATTATAGAGTCAGAAAGATTGGGGACTATGAGAGACATAGCAATTGTTTCAAAAAGGCTAATAAGCCAGGGTGAAGTTTAATACAGAGGAGACAGAATCACACCTGAAATATTTCACATCCTTGAACTTGTGTAGGAGTACTTTATTAAAATGCAGCCAGTCCTAGAAAGTAACTTACTATGTTAGTATCTGACCTGGTGAGATATTAGCAGTGATTTACTTATGAAATCCCTCCCGCATCCCAGATTGGGCTGACATAGAATAGAACAATTTATGGGTGAGTCCTGAATTGTCTGACACTTTATGAAAAAGTCAGTTCTGCTCAAAGTGTTCAGTAGTGAAGTTGATAGAAGGTAGTTCCTGAAGGCAATGAAAAGGGTTGGGTTGCTTGAGGGAAAAGAAACCTGGGAACAAAGATCCTACAAGATCAAGTTTTGCTTAAATAGCAGGAGCAATGATTAACTTGATTTAATTCACTTAGCAACCTGCACGGCTATTAATGGTAGCGTAATTCTGTGAGGCATGAAGAAAGATAACTTTGAGAAGCAGCTTTTTTAACTTCCCCTGAAATCTGGCTAATTTGTCAGCTATTCCCCACAACTGCAAGGGTGGTCACATGGGAACAAACAATTCAATTAAGTGAGTAATATACTCAACTTTGGAAAAATACTGAATTTCTCCTTCCTTCCTTATTCTTCCCACCTACTCTCCTTCCCTCCAACCAACACTCCCATTGGAAGAAAAAGAGAAACAGAAAATTTAAAACTAGTATCAACTTTCTAATTCTCCCAAATAACATTTCAATATTTTACCTCACATATACATTTATTCGTATATATGTAATTAAATAAGTAAGACAAATATAATACTGAATTAATACTCAGAAGAAAAAGCTAATATATATTTGTATTACATGTCAGCACTTGGAATTTGAGTTTCTCCCTAGACACCTGAAAAAAAAAAAAAAAGAAAACAGAAATCCAGTAACTATAATTCTCTAGACTTATATATAGTCCAATTAAATCTAATATAGCTTTATATATGTTTCTGATAACTAACTTATAATTGCCAATTTTAACTTATTTAGATTACTTATGGAAAGACACTCGTGACTTAGGAATCTGGTTTGTTTTCACTTTTAGTATATTTTGCAGAATAATAGTGATCATCAAATATTTTGGTCATCAGTATAGTCTTTTCACATGCTACAGGTCAGGTTTGTCTAAAAGACCTCAGAATAGAATCCAGTCTACACAGGTAACTGTTTAGGTCTTACAGTGCTGAAAACATTTTCATTAGTTGTTGAAACCTCAAAATAAATACATGAAAATACAAATATCACATTTCTCTCTTAAAAATGGAAGATCCAAAGTAGAAATTTCTACAGAGCAAAAACTAGCTGTAGTGCCAGGACAAAATAAAATACTTTAAAGAAAGAGAGAGAGAGAGAGAGAGAGATGCCTATTTAAACATTTAAAATTTAGTAGCTATAGCTCAACGGTAAATATTTAAAATTCAAAAGTCTACAGACCAAATAGGATAACTGGAAAAGAATATTTTCTATGTAAGGGGATCACAAAGTAATAATAAACTGTATATATATATTTTTTCTGGAAAACATGTATAATAATACGATACAACAATATATATATCTTAAAAATCTGTAAATAACCAGTAAGGAAAAGGCAAACACTAAAACTTAAAAATGAACAAATTACAGGGATATGATATCCTACCAAACATAAAATATTTAGTACTTCTAGTAATGGAAGAATTTCAGGCAAAAATAACAAAAATAACTGTCTTTTTGTTGGCCAAGATGAAATACATTTATTTTATTCATTTACGTATTAGCATTAAATATTAACCACACGTTGTACCCACTATTAGCAAGAGTAGGGTAAAATAATATCCTCTCACCAGCACACATTGCTGGTTAAGGCACAAAGGCATCAACTTTCTGGAGGGTAATTTTGTGATGGGCATAAAAACTTTTATATCCTAAAAAAAAAAATTATATCCTTTGACCAGTAATTCTACTCAGTAATCAAAGATGTTCACAATATTTATGTATAAGATTTTTCACGTGAAGCATCACTTACAAAAGTTAAAAACTGGATATATACCAAACTTCTAACAATAGAGGATTGATGAAATAATATATAAAGGAATGCAGTGTAGCTATTAAAAGTAGTGTTATAAAAAGGAATTTAATGACATGGGAAAATGCTCATGGCAGTTTGCGAAGCAAAAAAAAATGTTGTAAGGGACTATGTATACAATGATTTCATTCTGAAAAATAGTAAATAGATAAGATAGGAGAATAAACATCAAAACGTCACCAGCTATCTCTGGGTAATGTTCATGGGGGAGGAGATATTTACAGATGACGTCCATGTAATTTGCAAACTTTCTACAATGAGCACTTTGTTTCACTTTTAGATGTTCTTTCACAAAAAGAAGAAAGAATGTAATCATAGGACGTTACCCATGGAAGATCCTTGAATTCTACGTAATGTCTCTGTTGACGAGGTTGTGTGCCTCTAGGGTTAAGATGACAAACAGAACCCAGGCTGCCCACATCCTGTGTGTTCTTTTGCCTGGACTGAGCTGTTTACTCCACTCTTTATAGTCAGGACCAAAGACACTTTTTTCGTGACTTTCTTTTGAAAAATATTCTAAGCAGAAACAAAATGCTATCAAATAGCTTCCTGCCACTATTTCCTTTCTTTGGACTAAACTGGAGACTGGTCAAGAAAGGGGAATAGTTCCCTTTTGTATCCACATCTTCCATTCCATCCCCACCCCAATTAGCTAACTTTCATTATGGTAAATAATTCACTGTTTTTCAGTTATATAGTACCTTTGTGTAAAGGGACAGTCTTTCCAAACACTTGTTAATCCTAAAAGCACTCTTGGGAAGTAGGTAAAAATTACTAGAGAGAAGGGAGGAGAGAGGGTAATGACAAAGGCAGTAAAAGAGGTCAATAAAACCACACACTTGCCTCAGTTTTCTGTTGGCTGAAATCTATGCAATGCTGTAAATCGAGGCTCTATTACGGGATATTGAAGGGGAAGTGATTTGAGGGGTACAGTTTGAGGGGTAAGGTTTTCAGACCTTATATGTAGAATTCAGACGTGTAGATCACAGTGTTGTATAAGTAAGAACACGGACTATGGGGCAAGACTTCTAGATTCAATTCACGGTTTCACTATTTATTAGATGTGATATTGGGCAACCCATTTACTTTTTCTGGGTTCAGTCTTTTCATCTAGAAAACAGTAAAACCTTGCATTTAGTATGATTAAAAGGATTAAGGGGGCTTATAAAGCATTGAAAGCAGTTCCCAGAGCATAGTAAGTGCTATAAAAGTGTTAGCTATTCTTAGTAATTCTAAAATATATTATTTTACAGTGACAGATTAAAAAGAAGGAGGCGAAGACTTGTATTATCCCCACATGATTCAACATCAAACTTTACAGATTTCAGTACAAAGGGAAAAGCTTCCCATATCTCTAATCTCGGGGTAGCAGTAGGTGTGCTTCAAGGTTAGAGGTGATTACTAGCTCCCAAATACAACTCAACTGCAAGGATAGGTTCCATATATTGGGTCGTATATGCTCTAGGATCCCACCTCCTGAAAAGTTTATCACCCTTTGCTTTAACTTAATAATAAGGGCAACTGAGTTACTATATAACTGGGAGTAGTGAACATAATGAAATAAGAACACTGTCACAATTGAAACCTTCACTGATTGTTTGACCTTGAGTATTTACCCCTCATCTGCTCCATGGGAATATTGACATTAGTTTATTGGAGGAAATTTAAGCCACCCTTTTCCTATCGTCCCCTTTTCATGCAGTCAATACTGGGAAAATACAAAATATTTTAGTGTTCATACTGTGTATGGCATGCTCTTATTGTTATTAAATTAATTTTGAAGCCTCTCATAAATACTGCATCTTTTTTTCCCCACAAATACAAAAAAAGTATTGAGGATTTGCAGAGCTGAGCACCCGCTCAGTAGGGTAGTGAACAGGGTGAAGAGATTAGAGACATGGGAGGAAGAATATATTTTGGAATAGTTTGATCTTTTTCATTTCAAGTAAAATAAATGTGACAGCTGTTTCCTGTTGCATTTGCTGCTAACACCCCCTGATATATTTCTATTAACATAAATGTGCCTGCAAAGACCACATTTAACATTAAAGGAATACAAAGTCAGGCATAATCAAAAGTTTTCCTTCCTGTTGTTTTGATTATTTTGTTTTGCAGTGTTGTTACTGAGTATTAAAAACTCCATGATAGCAGATACTGTATCCTTTCATATATATTGTTATGGACATATTTACACTCTAATAAGTATTTGTTGAATAAACAAAATGGGTGAACAAACCAGTTGTCTCAAATTCTTAGTCTTCTAAGCTTTCTCGTAATTATATTAGGCATCATATGTCATGTTGTTTTATCACATTGATCAAGTGAGAATTTTTATACCTCATTATGCTTTCCTATATATAACACACACTATTAATTGTTATTAAATATAAAGCATTGCTCAGCAAAGCACCCCTGCATTACTGTGTTTACAGCAACATTAGAGAATACTGTAAAGGAAGCCTCAGGATATCCATGTTTCTGCTCAAGGTTTAGAACCTCTTTTCACCTTGAGTTGCATTCAGGAAGCGATTTATTTTGTCAAAAACAAAAAATCAAAAAAGAAAGAAAGAAAGAAAGAAAGAAAGAAAGAAAGAAAGAAAGAAAGAAAAAAAGAAAGAAAGAGGAAGAGAAAGAAAAAGCAAGCAAGCAAGCAAGTGAGCAATTCTCCCTGTCACCACAGTATAAGAAGTCAGGGCAGAACACAGAGCATCTGTCCTGAATCAGAACCCTTTGCTGAGAAGAGGCAGAAAGAGCCCCAGCCCTCTTCTGTTACTGGTGGAGATAGAACAGGCAATGCAGTGCGGAGGAGAATGCAGAACACTGTGGACAGTGCAAAAGCAATTCGGACAGGACCTCCTGGCCACACACACAAAGCAACTAGGTTAGTCACATGTATCTAAGGGTTTTCTCTGGTCCATAAGTCAGCTTACACCAGAAGTTTGTATTAGAACTCCATTATTTATCCTTTATAGGTTGCGTCATATGATTACGCTTAAGTAAAGTTTGGAGTACATTACTTCTGGTTCTTATTCCAGAATTTATGCCATTCATTTCACCCAATCTTTCTTAATATGCCAACTTTTGAAATTCTTCTAGAGGCCATAAGTTTAATTGTAACCCAAATTAAATTAAGTATCAATTGTGTGTTTATGGTGCTGCAGAACCTCATGATTTTGTGTGCATTTCCAAAATCCATGCACATAAATGACAAATGTAAAATCCTAGAAATATAATATTTTCTGACGATCTATTTTTAATGTTTTAGGTGCATTTCTGAGATTCATGTGAAGAAAATAATAATACTTACAATTAACACTTCAGAAAGTCCTGTATTTCTAAATTTCTGAGAATAGTGTTATTCCTTTTGGCAAGGTAGAAATATTTTATATCTTCTTATTCTTTATAGAGAATATTAATGCAGTCTTAAAAATAATACACTGATGCCAATAATTCAATAAAATCCAATAAAAATTTTACTATCATATCAGTACCAGTTCAACAAAGATAGTTTTAAAGGTTAGTACTTACATTGGCATCTTTCCCGGCTAATTTACATAATTCCACTCGTTCCTTCGCAGCGGGCCAATAAATCTGTAAGACATTTCAAAGTGTGTCAGAATCTGAATATCTAAAACACCTTACAATTCTAATTAGGAAAATGAGTGTGTGAAGCTGAAGAGTGGATGTCAAACTATGGGCATGTTATTAGATATGATGTAAGAATTTTGAGATTTAAATATTTTCCAAAGCCACCATAAAAAAATAAAATGAACTGCAGAACTATCTATTTGCATATTATAATCTTCTAATTTCTTTTCAAATGTACTTAATAATAGATAAGTTATGTTGAGAAGGCCATAAAATCTTATTGTGGTGTCAGCAGTTCAGGTTCGCATCTGTTTAAGTAAGAGATTTTATTCATGCTGTTTTTCTGTGCTCAATCAGAGTGGTGGTGCATTATAAACATGTGCAGCGAATGTTGGAAAACGGCACTTGGTTACAAGCAAAAGTTATCACTCCAAGTCAAAGACCAGTGTGGATTTCCTGGCAATATTTAACGCGTGCGGAGCTCACACGCATCTTTCACTTAGTTAAATATTATACATGCTTCATCTTACTGAAATCTCACAATGACCCTATGAGATGGCTGGACTTACTCTCCTCATTTTCACATCAGAAAACTTATTCACACAGCCACTAAATAACATGTCACGGGCCATGAACATAGTCACCAGCAAAGCCAAAATATGACCCAAAGTCTGTCTCCTGAAGTAGGGGGGTCTC
This sequence comes from Panthera uncia, assembly GCF_023721935.1. Classification (NCBI taxonomy): domain Eukaryota; kingdom Metazoa; phylum Chordata; class Mammalia; order Carnivora; family Felidae; genus Panthera; species Panthera uncia. The sequence continues at coordinate 85,383,834 of NC_064816.1, forward strand.
CACCACTATATAATAATTATTATCTGGGCAAATGATTAAGGACAAGGGCAGCAAATCCCTTGGTTCGTAGCTCTTAATCATGCTTTAACTGTCTTGAATTTATTACAAAGGTTTTGTTCTGTTTTTAACAAAGTTTAGGAATTCTGTCAAGAAGGTTTTGCAAATGAAGTTTCAAACAGTTATTTTACTCCATTAGCTTAAAGAAAGAAATGCTCCCTGTTAAGCTACAGACAAGAAGAAACAAGAAAAGCAAATTCTGAGTTACTTATTATATATATATATATATATATATATATATATATATATATATATTCCAAGAGCTCTGATAAACTTTTATTATGTTTCTCACCAATGTTAGCCGAAAATGTTTTAATAGGCAAGGAAAAAAAGAAAATATCCTGAGGGAATGCACTGAAAAAGCCTTGTTAAGCCTGGAACTCACAAGTGACTCAGGAGTCACAAACGTTTATATGGTATTATCTTCATAGTGAGATTTCAGGGTTTTATGTCTCTGAGTAAAGAAGAACAGAGAATACCACTCAAACTCGTACTAGACAAATTCAATAAAATAACTAAGAGTTTTAAATGAAGTAAATGCTGCAAATTACATGCTGCAAATTGCAAGCCTAAGGTGTACCTAGACAGGGTGGCTGACCGGGAGTAGGATCAAATGATGAGTTAAACTCGATGTGGTTCACAATAAGGACCTAAAGATGCTATTTATTCCAAACTGGTTTAATTCTCGGCAATTATACTTTCACACAATTCTCAAGAGTAGCCGTCCATAAAATATAAATAGACTACAGTAATAAAAAATAATATGGACAGATCTTAGCAATTTGCTATTAGGTAAAAAAAAGTACAGTCCCCCAAATTACAAACAGAATGATCCACTTAGAATAATGTCAAAAACAACTAAAAGAAAATAGACACTTTTATCATATATGTAGATGCAATAAATATGTAAAAATGAAAACTAGGGGGTGATGAATACAGCATTCAGGAAAAAATGGTTGTCCCAGACTGGAAGGAAAAAGACAAATTGGTGGTAAGAAACAGATTATTTATGAGATCTTAGCTTTTGTTCTGGATGGTGCCTTTTCGGGTATTTGATGCATAGTTTAAAATAACTAAGCAATTCAAGTTAGTAAATAAATTAATCAAAACGGGCCATGCATAGGCCAAAAGACAACAGTCAATCATCCACCCAGAATCATGAGGTGTTAAATAAATAAACGAAAGAGGAATAAAAGTATTTATGTTGAGAGGGAGGGAGGTAGAGAGAGAGAGGGAGAAAGAGTGACAGAGAGAGAGAGAGAATGGGGGAGGGGCTGTGAGAGGGAGAGAGAGAATCCCAAGCAGGCTCCACACTGTCAGCATGGAGACCCTACGAGCCCTCCATGGGTCTCCACGCTGGGCTTGAACCCAGGAACAATGAGATTATGACCTGAGCCAAAAACTCAGCCGACTGAGCCACCCAGTCTCCCTTCTTCCAGTTGTTTTTTAATTGTTTGTTTATTTGTAATCATTAGTAGCAGAAACACTGAAGCCACTGTTCTTCTCCTCTCCTTTAAAGGTGTCATCTTGAATTTATAGTAACTTTGCTTTGTATTTGGACCTATGAGCTCAATGTATCCTCTCTCAAGGTATTTTTTTCTTCGATGATTCATTTTTATTATTATCTTTAATTGTGATAAGATATCCGTAACATAAAATTTACCATCTTAGAGGTATCTGGGTGGCTCAGCCAGTTGAGCATCTGACTCTTGATTTCAGCTCAGGTCATGATCTCATGGTTCGTGGGTTTGAGCCCCATGTCAGGTTCTGTGCTGACAGTGTGGAGCCTGCTTGGGATTCTATATCCCTCTCTCTCTGCCTCTCCCTTGCTCTCTATCCTTCTCTCAAAATAAATAAATAAACATTTTTTAAAAATTTACCATCAGAGCTATTTTTACAGTTCATTCAGTATTGTCAGGTATATTCACTTTGTGCAAACAATCTCTCGCAAAACTGCAACTCTAAACATGCTGATCTAGAATATTATAGTGATTTTACAGAGTATCACTTTGTATCATTGGACTGAAAATAGAAGGTACACAGAATGCATATCCACCATCTGTCAATTGGTTTAATCTTTAGCTCATTTTATTTGGTCTCTAGTCAAGATGAATATTTCTTTGAGTCCTTTCAATATGTCAAATCCTATTCTTTTCTGTTTTTTTTTTTTTTTATGATGGTAAAATTCACTCACATTTCAGAAATAAACTTAGAACAGATAGTTATGGATATTTGTTCTAATATAAATATCTTATTGAGGGGGCACCTGGGTGGCTCAGTCGGTTAAGTGTCTGAATCTTGATTTCAGCTCAGGTCATGATTTCTTTCATGGATGTTTGTGAGATCGACCCCTGCATTGGGCTCTGCGCTGACAGTTGTAGAGCCTACTTGGGACTCTCTCTCCCTCTCTCTCTGCCCCTCCCTCTCTCTCAAAACAAACAAATAAACTTTAAATATCTTATTGTTATAAAGTCTATTAAAAAAGGGAAAATATAAAATTCTTCTATATTAAGTAAATAAGACATAAAGAAGAGAAAGATTATCACAGGGTTTTCGTTTGTTTGTTTGTTTTGGTTTGTTTTTTTTTTACCTTGAACCAGTAGAGTGAGTGACTGAGTTAAAAAGTAGGTCATGACATAAATGTTTCTAAAATTGATTTTGCATATATTTGTAGGGGCTTCAAAAGTGAGTTATTTAAAGAGTGACAAAATGTGGAAACAATCTTTAGAGCTTCTTTGCAATCTACATGAAAGCTCCAAAGTCAGCACAGAGTAAGTACTGTTCATAAATTATTTGTTCATTACACATATAATTACAAAGGCCCTCTGTATGCTGGGCATGGTGTGGCATTGAGTCAGGAAGATAGTTCTGTAAACAGATAAGGTAACCACATTTTCTTGGGAGATACAAAGTGAGCAGAGAGCTCAGAAGATGGAAACTGTGCTCAGGGAGCATCCAAGGGACCCCAAGGGCAGACCAAGATACAGGTCTCTATTTTTGAACCACTGTTTTCACTTACTTGCGCTTAATAGCTTAGTGTGGTTTAATAGTTTTGACTCTGACTTTTTTCTTAAGGATTTGACACTAGTAACTGCAGATTTATTTTCCCTCTTTGCAAAGGAATACAAATCTCTAAAAGATGTTTTCATGGTTTTTGTACATTTTCAGTTATTAACTGTAAGTCATATAATTGTAAATTGAATTGATTGTAAGTCACGTAATTGTAAATTGAAATGTGTCATCCTAGCTAATGAAGCAATAAAACTAAAATTACAAGCAGCAGAGAATCAAGTGTTTGATTAGTGGGTAAATGTTACACAAAGATACTCAAGCACTGAGAATTCGTTGGGCTCCAGAAACCAATTTTAATAAATCTTTTAATCTTTGTTTATAGAGGATATTTTTCCCCGAATGTTATCTCACTTTTCATCATTCTCCTTCAATCCCATAAAGTCTAGGCCCTGTTAAAAATAGAAATTATCCTTTAATCATTATTATTGAAGAGTAATTCTAAGATAGTATCACAAAGATAATTTTACTTTTTAAGATAACATAAGCCTTTAAAATAAAGATTCATTAAGATTATATACTGCCTTATTTTGATACAATGCTCTCAAGAATTCAGAAATCACAAAAAGAGTTATCTTAATATCAACAACCTAGGAGATATCTGATTGTCTTCCAGACTGGAAACATTTACTTAAAAGGGGGGAGAAAAGAATCATTGTAGTCGTGCCAATATTTAAAAGCTATCATTTTAATTATGATTTATGGTGGGATTTTCTTTTACTTGCCACCTAGTCATTAGAATAAAGCATTTTTTAAAATTCCTTTTAATTCCTTGTTTGTAAAGAATTTAAAGAAGCAAAATTTCACTTAATGCAACCTAAAAATATAATAAAGCAAAACAAAAAATAAAAACTACCAACAAGCCACATAGTTACATGGGGTTGGCAGAAATATGTTCAAATAACATTTTTGTTTCTCAAAATCTTTTGAAGTGGCATAATACTGTGACACATCCATCTCTATCTGTGTCTATTTATAGAAAAACCTTCCGCCAATTCTGTATTTTTAAGGACAAACTGTGTATGCGCATGTGCATATCTGGGCGTGTGTGTGGTGTGCATGACTGTGTGCATACGTGTGCATATGGTATATTGTGCATGTGTTTGTAGGTGGACAGAGAGGGGTAACAGAGAGAAGGGAGAGATTCACACAGATACATCTAGCGAGAGATATTAACTCTGACTATAGAACAACATATTTCATGAATATTTCCAAGTTTCAGCATGGTTTTCAAAAAAAATGAACATTTATTCATTTTTGAGAGAGAGAGAGGGAGAGAGAAAGAGGGAGACATGGAAAGAGAAAGAGCATGAGTGGAGGTGGGCAGAGAGAGAGGGAGACACAGAATCCGAGCTGTCAGCACAGAGCCCAACACAGGGCTCAAACTCATGGACCGCGAGATCATGACCTGAGCTGAAGTCAGAAACTTAACCAACTGAGCCACCCAGATGCCCCTAAGTTTAAGCACGGTTTACACAAAAGCCCAAGAAATACCTGAGATCCTGAAATTATTTCAGTTGCCCAGTCAGTACCCTTAAAATACAATGTCCACAAAATCTATAAAAGCCCTCTTGATCATTAATTAGGTAATGTGAACAGCTTTGAAGCAGTGGTTATTAACAATTTCATGACTTCTGAATTTATCAGCAATAAAATGACACATACATCTCCTTGAACTTGAGAACATGGTCCATGCGGTGTCATGCCATACTAAAAGCGGCACAAGCAGGACAAACAAAACACGTACCCCTATCCCTTAAAGCTGATGCAACTGTACTACTCCCTCAGAAAGTTACCCAAGGATATTTTTCTTTCATTTATCAGACAGAGATGTACCAAAGCAGAGACGATACTTGCATAACTGCCATATTAATTGTTCTGAAATATTCCCACAGAGCACTCGTTCACAACTAATGGGGTATGATGTACCACAGTCAGGTTGTAAGGCTGTCACTTTGGTGCAAGTAGTCTTCGGAAGCTTGGCGCTTAGATGTCAAGGATTTCAAATATGTAGAAAGCTTACCACTGGTCTCTCTACCCACATGGAGGACAGACATCAGAAAGCAAACATCTTTTCTGAAGATCCGAATAAGCCCAGTAATTTCTCTCAACATAATTATTGAGGGTAAAACTACTAACTGAACTACTAAATAATTGGGGGTTGCAAATTAATTTTATTTTGAGTGCTAATCTTACAGGTCAACTTAATAACAGAAAACCACTCTGGGATACGGAAGTAAATATAAAATTTATAAAATCTCTCCACAATTTCTTGGTTAACGTTTCAAAACAAGTATGTCTGGTAAGTCAATCTCCATGTTCTATAATCTACTGATTTAACCATGCTAGTATATTTACGTCGTTTTCATAACATTTCACAATTGAAATCAAACATTTCCGAAGGATTCACTTTTGTAGGTTACACTTGGAAAGATCAAATATTAATGTCTAATATATATATATTAGTGTCTAATATATATTAGTATCTAATATATATATAGGACTCACTTTAGCAACACATTTACTAAATGGAATGATACAGATGGGGCGCCTGGGTGGCTTAGGTGGTTAAGTGTTCGACTTCGGCTCAGGTCAGGATCTCGCGGTTTGTGAGTTTGAGCCCCGCATTGGTCTCTGAGCTGTCAGCACAACTGTCTGGAGCCTGCTTCGGATTCTGTGTGTCTCTCTCTCTCTCTCTCTCTGCCCCTCCCCCACTCGTGCTCTGTCTGTCTCTCTCTATCTCAAAAATAAACATTAAAATAATTAAAAAAATAGAGAAGATTGGCATGGTAACTTTGCAAAGAGGACACACAAATTCATGAAGTGTTCCATGTTGTTTTTTAAAAAAAGAGTAAGAGTAAGAATATATACATGTATAAATATATTTTTTTTTCTTTGAGAGTTAGAGAATGTAGATTACCAGTATACTAAGGGACCATTCTAATGAAATAAAAATTCTCTTCAGTGTCACTTTGCATATGCTCATCTGCTACAAAGTTACATTTTAAACACATTTTTTAAAGAGATTCAATATTAATTTTCTTATGAAAATATAATGGGAGCTGCATGCATTTAAAAATACACCTATGATCTAATTATCCTATATTGATTTTATTTGCTTATCTCTATCCAAAATCCAAAATGTTTTTTGTTTGTTCATTTTTTGAAGGAGTTTTACTTCACTTTGGATACAAACAGGTTGGAGAAACTCACAAGTAAATACTGCAATGTCTCTAACCATAATGGTTTCATTCATAATTCATATCATTCATTAACAGTTATCACTTAGTAAGGTGAAAATGTCAGGCAATTTATTTTTAATTATTTAATCTTAGGCAAGTTACAAAAACATTCAAATAATGATAAGGCCTAGAACATCCTAAGGAAATTCTAATTATATCTGCTCTTTGTTACATCTTTGGAGAAGCAATTTAATTGACTCAAGTTAGCAAGCGCAAGGTCAGTCAAGTGGCCGTTGGCCTAATTCAGAGATGCCCAAACTGAAAGGAATACACAGAAGGGGAAGTTACAACTTGTTCAAAAAACCTAATTAAGGACAAAAATTCAGAGCCGTAAAAATGCAGACAGGCATCTCTATCAAAGAACAGGATTCAAGTTTTTGAATGGTTGTAACAAAGTTGGAAATATGTTGCTCTAAATGCCGTCTGGTAAAGGATTTGATCAACCAAGGGAGCAAAGACAGCTCTGGGTTCCAGGAACAGAAAGAGGTAAGAGATCTGGCTCATAGAGTGAAGTACTGAAAAACAAGGACAACAGCACCAAAAGTAGAGCTTCCATTATTGAAACTGGCTGGGGTAGAAACTGTTATGAATGGGGAGTTTTAACTCTCAAGTTTGGGCATGATCTGCCCATGTAGCTTCCTCCATGAAGAGTTGGGCAAGACTTGCCTCTCTCTTTGCATTTTCAGGACTCAGCATAAAGCCTCTTTCACATTTAGCCTTCTTCCACCTGACATCTCTGAATTTTAATACATTTGTGTTTATCATATCCACTGCCACTTTCTTTTCGCAAGTAAATTTAGTTTGGGACCCTTTCCTGGGCATAAAGATTGATGAAATGCAATGGAATTGAAAATGTAAATTTGAGTCCCCACTTCATGCCCATGAGCAGCTAATGTTGTGCTTTCAAATATTATCTCAATACTAACCGCAGAATGAATTTGCTGTACTTGGAATACATCTGACCTCCTCTGGATGGTTCCTTCTTATAATGTCTGCTTTACTATCACCTCCCCATTTCACCTTCTCTGAAGACCAACTAAAGTAGTTTTTTCCATCTTGCCATTTGCAGCAACATGGATGGAGCTAGAGAGCATTAAGCCAAGCACATTAAGTCAGTCAGAGAAAGTCGAATAACATATGATTCACTCATATGTGGAATTTACGAAACAATACAAACAAGCATAGGGAAAAGGAGAGAGAGAGACAGAGAGACAGAGACAGAGAAGCAAACCAAGAAACAGACTCTTAACTATAGAGAACAAATTGATGGTTACCGGAGGGGGAGGTGGATGGGGGTTGATTTACATAGGTGATGGGGATTAAGGAGTGCATTTGTCATGATGAGCACCGGGAGATGTATGGAATTGTGGAATCGGCATATTGTTCACCTGAAACTAATATTACACTGTGTGTTAAGTAACTGGAATTTAAACAAAAACTTGAAAGAGAGAAAGAGAGGAAGGGAGGAAGGAAGGAAGCAAGGGAGCAAGGGAGGGAGGGAGGGAGGGAGAGAGGAAGAAAGTTCATCAGGTTTTTTTTTTTTCAGGATTCTCACCACAGTATTTAAACAGCACTTAATACTAATTTTCTTATTTGCTTCCTTTTTTTTCTTCTCCATCAAACCCTCCCTTTAGAAACCAGAGGCACCATGAGAACAGAGACCTCACCAGTTTTATTCTCTACTAGATTCCCAGCGTCTAGAAGAGTGCTAGCAACATAGTAGGAGCTCAATAATCATGCATTATGAAAGAGAGAGGGGTGCTATCGTATCATACTACCTAAAAGAAATTTTAAGAAATCCACAAATGGATTGGTAATTTTGAATTTGTGGTGCAGCTACATGTGAATTCGAGTGCAATTATGCTTGTGGATAGATTTTATAATTCTGTGAGGAAAACGGATTGCAGCCTTCATTATCTTCTTAAGTAATATATGACTCAATGGAGTTTAGGGACTACTGATCTTGAGTGACAAGAAACACTCTTCTACTTTGTACCCTTTTTAGTACCTGGCACCATATCACATACGTAGTAAGCTCGATACTTATTGAAAAGTGATCTGCAGAGTTTGCCTTAAAATTACAGACAGAGAAAGAGTTCCTGTCAGAGTTCTGGCAGGGGTCTGAGCAGTCTGACAACATCCTGACAGTCCATTACAGTGACCAGATGGGACCTGCCCATCAGCACCCAGGCTGGGGAGCCAGCACATCCATGAACGGGGTGATTGTTTTACTTCTGTGGTTACTACACAGCATGTGCTCCACAGGCACTAGGAACAGATTAATCACCATGAAACTAAGCAGGGGGCTGTCTACCAAAAGTTAATTTATTGGGATGTCCACATGGTTTTCAAGTGTTTATAATTTCTTAATTTCAAGCATTAACTAAGAGTAAAAAAGGTGACAATTTCCTTCTATCAATAACTTGTTTTTAAATGAGAAGTTATTTATTCTGAGATTTTCTCCACAAAGAATCAATATACAAGGTAAAGCATTCAATGGGAATGTCTTATTCAGCCATGATGTGAGTTAATAGAATTGGAGTCAGAAGGTCATGGTGACTTATAAAAGCATTTCTGCTTATACTCAACGTACAGCAAGCAAGTACAGGATCTTCATGTATGAAAACCCTCTTGTTTTAGACTTCCTTGAGGAAAGGGAAATAACAAAGTGCTTTTCATGCTATGCAGAGAAGGGTGTTTAAATGATCCACTAAAACTTATTATATTTAAAATTACAAACTTACTTAGCTTGGTTATTTTCCTAATATAAGTGCTTAAAAATAGACGCACAGTTTGACCAATTTCAAGTAACCTAATATTCATAATCACATACTGAGTTTTCATGCTAAATAAGGAGAAAAATAATATAAAAAAACTGCATTATGACTGTTAGGTGGAAAGAAATAACGGTCACATTTATAAACATGGAATTACTTTATTAACAGTCTGCTAAAAAGAAAAAAAAATGATCCTCCTAAAGTGTCCAGCTTCTAGCTTAAGTGTTTTTACCTTTATGTTTATCCAGTGTTTCCTTTAAAATAATTCTGATTATTTTGTGTTTAAGTAGCCAACAGAGTAGAGTTCCGAAGCAAATGTGGGGACCTAAAATTTAGCAAGGCAAGATTAAGTTGTGTTAAGTTATTCCGCAAAAATATGGAGCTACCTTATGTAGGTTATATAATGTATATATTGCTTTTGCACATTGCTTTTTCAGGTTTTTTTTTTTAATTTATTTATTTACTTTTTTGAGAGAGTTAGAGAGCAAGGGGAGGGGGCGGGCAGAGAGACAGGGAGACAGAATCCCAGGCAGGCTCCATGTTGTCAACACAGAGCCCAATGTGGGGCTTGAACTCATGAATGGTGAGATAATGACCTGAGCCGAAATCAAGAGTCGGATGCTTAACCAACTTAGCCACTCAGGTGCTCCCCTTCACTTTAAAATCCATAGGAAAACTCTCTTTTTTTCCCCAGAAACATAGTTAGTATTTTTTTTTGCATTAAAAACAAACATAAATTACTTTAAACAGAAAAATTTTAAGTATTATACTGCTTTTTCCTTGAACACTGTAAGGTTAGCTAATAGATTTTTGTTGGGCTCATTAAAAGATCTTAGCTAACATAGCAATTCTTTGAACATTTTATATACAATATTTAATTTTGACACATATGAGTTTCAAGAGGAATGATTTTTTTAATTAATTAAAAAGGAAAAAGATGGTTATTATCTCAAAATGAAAGTAAACTTTTTGAAGATTACTTTCAAAGATCATTGAAAAATGAATCAATTCATATCCTATACTCTCTTTAAAATTTTTTTTGTAATGTTTATTTATTTTTGAGAGAGAGACAGAGAAAGAGAGAGAGAGAGAGGGAGGGAGAGAACGAGCAGGGGAAGGGCAGAGGTAGAGGGAGACACAGAATCCGAAGCAGGCTCCAGGCTCCCAGCTGTCAACACAGAGCCTGACATGGGGCTCGAACTCTCCAGCTGTGAAACGATGACCTAAGCCGAGGTTGGGCACTCAACTGACTGAGCCATCCAGGGGCCCCTCCTACATTCTCTTTTATCTAGGTTGTCAGGTATAGCTTAGCTTTGTTGGAATCAGATTCCAACAGAAATCTATGGCAAACAAGATGTCAAACAGCCAATGTTTTGTTTGAGGTTATCAACAGTCAAAAGGTAAATAATATTAATAGGAACATTAACATTCTCCATTTGGTTGTCTCTATGGTTCTAGTTTGTATACTTCAGGAATTAAATAGAATGAGGATATATAATGAGGTTGTAGGTAAAACAACATCCTTCTCAGGGCTCATTTTATGGCTTTGGTAGTAAGGCAAGATGTTAAAAGAGAAGTTTTAGCTGCATAAAAATTCAAAAATGAGATGCTAGGTCAAGAAGCAAAAAGTTTCAAAGTAGGTGGCCAAGAATCCTACAGATAATTTCACCCATGTGCAGTTACAAATACTTGGAAACTAGATATTAAAAGTTTTTTTCTTCCTTTCTGTAGAAAAGTATATTTCATCTAAGACAATCCTATCACGTGTCCTACAAACCCCAAGGTGAGGGGTAGGTGCCAGGAAAGGAGCTTTCCTGGAACCTCAAGAAGCACTTGCTGTTGAAATGCCGTTGGTGGAACATTCTAGATTAATGTCTAAAGGTGAGCGAGAGAACGACAAGCTCCAGTGGAAACACAGGCCAGATTCAGCGGCTATTTTGGCATCAGCCTGAACTTCCAGAGTGCGTCCAGGAACGGACACATGATGGCTTTCCATAGAAAAGATGGGAGCCGTACTTGCTCAAAAATGGGATGGCATGAGGTCACCTGATGTCCTGTTCAAGAGTGTTGAGTGAAAAGCTTCAGAAGTTAACACCAGTGAAATTGCAATCTGTCTCAGGATAAAACACGAGAACATACCAGTCAGAGAAGAAATGTCATCAAGCTCATCCCAGAGAACTGCAAGGGAAAGATCTCCAAAAAGAGGGAATCCCCCAGAACTCACTAAGTCACTTTGGAAAGAAAAATCATCTTTAAACATCTGACAAGGACAGAAAGTCGAGAAGTGAGATCCCTCTGACAAGGACAGTAGAGCAGACATTTCTCTGAGTCCTCTCCTCCCCTCTTCTCCTGATTTGACTGAAGGGGTCACACACTGTGTTCAACAAGCTTAAGGGAGAGGAGGACTGCTAGGAAGAGACACAAAGAAGCCTCTGAACATCTCCCTGTCTGGGAGCCTTCACTCACATGGCATGTGCAAACGGGGACAGGTAGATGGAACAGAGGCTCAATTTTACATGAGGTTGAAAGTTTTATTACATTAGACGGGACATTTGAGTTGCTGGATAACAACTGTGTTACTACCAAAGAGTGACCTCGAAAACCATTGCTGCCTGCTAGAGTTACCCAACAGGTCCAGAAAAAGAAGGGGTTCCACAGAGCAGATTGAAAGGAACGTGGGAGGTAACATAAAGTTGTTTATTATTACACTCTACAAGTTGACATACCAGTTGCTGTTAGATTAGTAGGTAAAATAAATAACAACTGTAGTCTCAGACTAAGTTTATTTCTCATTGGTCTACTTGTCTGCCTCTATAGCCCACTTGAAAAGAAAAAAAAAAAAAAGAGAGGAAAAAAAAGGGAAACCAAGAAAGAAATCCTTGAATAATATGAACACAAAAGCAGTACTTAGTTTAATAAATCATCACTTTTGTGATCTGTTTGCTTACATCCTGGTCTGGACACTCACTCCACCCATGCATGGTCTGAACTGCTTCCAAAGTGAGTAACATTTTCAGATGGAAGGATCCCAACAATTCATTAACTCAGAAGTCCAACTAACGAACATAACCAAATGGAGTACTGGATTTTTTTTTCTGTTAACTATGACTCCACTTAAAAAAAAAATGAGGGGTGCCTGGGTGGCTCAGTTGGTTGAGCGTCCGACTTCGGCTCAGGTCATGATCTTGCAGTTCGTGAGTTCAACCCCTGCATCGGGCTCTGTGCTGACAGCTCAGAGCCTGGAGCCTGCTTCCAATTCTGTGTCTCCCTCTCTCTCTGCCCCTTCCCCATTCATGCTCTGTCTCTCAAAAATGAATACAGTTAAAAAAAATTTTTTTTTAATTAAGAGAGAGAAAAAAAGAGAGAAAGAGAGACTTTCAGCTTGTATATATAACTCCTGGAGTTTATATAGAGAGGGCTCTGGATTTTATATGAATTACTGCCAGGACTACTTAAGTCTGGCTGAAGTGGAGAACGTTCATTTGTAGTCAAAGTAACAGATGCCACAGAGTTTAAAATTATTTGTTTAGAAACCACAGGTCCTTAAACCATAAGGCACAGATGTCAAAATGCATTATGATGATGATGATGATGATGTCTACATGAACAGGTTTCTAATGCTTAACTTAAAACTTAATGATAAACAGATGTAAATGTCCACAGCTGACCACCTTTCTCAAGGACTATTAAAATTACGTTTTTCATATATTTCCTCTGACTCTAGAGATGGAGTAGGATGTTAAGGGCTAGGTCAGGGAAATCTAGTCTCTCTAACTCGAACTATAAGAAATATACAGACAGACAAGAGAACAACTCTGACCACTCAAGTTCTCCAACATGTTTTTCCTCCATCCTAACTGAGCCAGGATACAATAAACTGCAAGTTCCAAATACAAATGTAAACTATTTTTAATTAGCCATTTAACAACCCCCCAGATTTTGCCCATCCATCTTGAACTAGTTCAGATACCATGCACATATGACAACAGTAGACACTCAACTGATTTTTTAATGAAAACATGAAAAAGAAACACATACTGAAGTAGAACAAAAGAAAAAAAATAATCAAAAGTCAGTCACTAAAAAGTATCCCAAGTTATACTTCTATAAATCCATATAATTGGTTTCAACCTCAGAGACTGACAAAACCAAATCACAGGAGCATTATTTGGGGTATAATTCTGCTAGGATATATATTCAGTGATACTTAAGTGATATTTAGTTATTTGATTTAAAAATATATATGTTCTCTGTACATTAAATATTTAGTGGAGGGGTGCCTGGGTGGCTCAGTCAGTTAGGCCGTCCAACTCTTAGGTTCAGCTCAGGTCACGATCTCATGATTCATGAGATCGAGTCCCACATTGGGCTCCAAGCTGATTAATGCTGGGCCTGCTTGGGATTCTCTCCCCCTCTGCCTCTCCTCAGCTTGTGCTCTCTCTCTCTCAAAATAAATAAGTAAACTTATTTAAAAAATATTTAGTGGATAATGCTAAATACTACAACAGAGTAATTATGTAGTCTTCAATTCTTTGAGTTCAATTGTAATCTAGTCTCTCCTGACAACGTCACCCCAATAATGTTTACAATATTGAAGGGAGAAAACTTAGGGAGTATCAGGAACTTTGAAGAGATCTGCAGCAGAATTCATAAAGCCTACATTAAGTAGAGAGTCACAGAGAACTTTTATACAATGAGTCAAAGGAGAATGAGAAGTGCATGGTAAATAGCCCAGTCCCCATTCAAAGAGGGTATGATTTGGATGGGGGATATATTTACTTATACCAATGCATAATGATAATTCTATAAAAGAGGACAACTGACATTGATATTAATATATATAATTGCTCTAATAAATACAAAGAATTGTTATGTCCTCTAAGGGTGAGGAAGCCTTGGGGAGTAAAAGGCAACAAAAGGGTAAAATTAGATAAGTGCCTTCAAAATTCAGAGGAGTGAGGTGAACAAGAAAGTGAATGGCAATTTCAGGAAGCTTTAGCAAAGGCACAAAACTTGAAAGTTATTTTGAAAAGAACGGGGGCGCCTGGGTGGCTCAGTCGGTTGGGTGGCCAACTTCGGCTCAGGTCATGATCTCGCGGTCCGTGAGTTCGAGCCCCGCGTTGGGCTCTGTGCTGACAGCTCAGAGCCTGGAGCCTGTTTCAGATTCTGTGTCTCCCTCTCTCTGACCCTCCCCCGTTCATGCTCTGTCTCTCTGTCTCAAAAATAAATAAACGTTAAAAAAAAAAAGAAAAAAAAAAAGAAAAGAACTAACAGCGCAGGTTGAGTAAATGAATGAGAGAGAGGAAGGCAGGGAAGCAGAAAATAAAATGCAAGTGAGGGAATAATGAACAGTGGATAAAAATAAGATTGGAAATCAGGTGAGCCTTAGAAATCAACAGAAATCTGGAGTTCATTCAAGTTCCTTGAAAATCAAGAACTCCAGAGTATGTAAGCAGAGAAGAAATATGGTCAGATTTTTATTTTTTTAAGAGATAATACTGACAGTCATGGTGAATGGATTAGATAGGGAGAAAATGGAGAATCCCTTTTATAAGATAAACTCACTTGAATAGTGGTATTATCACTTACACTAGAGGACGATATTGAAATGGTCGCCACCTTATCAGTTTGGCTTGTCAGTTGAGGCTTTTTGCTGGGTCTGCATCACAGCACAGTTCTTTCTTTATCTAATAGTACTTCCCCACGGCCCCTCTCACATGTGTTGATCCCCAGAACACTCCCTTACAAATATCCTATAAAATAATTTCGCTCTCCCAGTTGGCTTCTGGCAGAATTCAACCTACAGCCCAACAGTAAAAATGGTTCCAGATCCACATCCTTCCCTTGGAATGGGATCTTGTTAGGCTGGTTCTGATTTTTCTATTTTGGTCTAGTGTTGGGAAAAGGAAACGTTGAACCAACGCGCATATCTATCCTGAACCTGTCCCACAGAGATCCACAGACTGTTCCCTAGCTGAAGAGAGGCCTTAGGGACCAACTGAGGAAAAGCCTACTTGAAGTGAGAGACTTCACGTCCCCACGTGTGCTGACACTTGTCATTAAGTCTATTAAATACCTATAGAAATAGTCCTTGCCCTCAAGAAAAGATCAGAATCTTATCCCTTTTACCTAAATGTTGCATCTTTTAAAAACAAAAACAAAAAACAAACAAACAATAAGACAAACAAACAAAAAACCTTGGCATACTTAATTTTTACTTTCCAGAGGAGTAGAAATACTCTGAAATATTTAATTTTTACTTTCTTCCTCTACAGTCGTACCCATCAAACCCTATTGAACATATACCTGTATCATTCATTGTAGAAGACTCAAAATCTAGGTGGAATAGAGTAAACATAATACAAAGGATATTTTAAAATATTTATTACTGAATTTTTTTTGTAAAGAATGTTACCACAGGCCAGGGGCAAATACGAAATGATGGCGATTTTTCAATAGACACGTCCCTGTTTGTACAAGAACTTTTAAGTAAACATATATCCTAAATTTTGACACTTCAATGGAATACTTTCTACAGATTTTTTTTTTTAATTCGCCAGAGGAAAATATCCCTAACCAGTCATTCCTAACTCAATTACGTGTTGTAGATTGCTTTAGGTCTTGAGAGTACAAAGGACATCCTTCAGCCCCATGGAGTCCCAACATGTGTGGTTTCTTCCGCAGAGAACTTTGGATTTTTGCCGAAGGGCATGGAGCCAATGCAAACCACGTAGGTCTAAACACTGCTAAAGTACTACATCTTGACACTTTAAGTTGCTACTGTAGAGTACCTTTTAGCACTGGAGTGATTTATATAAGTTTTAAATGTAGATACCTACAAAAACATAAATTCTTTCCTTTTCCTTTGTATGCATAACCTCTTTATGAATTACACATTTGATATGATAAAGGAATATCAGGCAGAAAATCTCCAGTACAGACCCTAATTTTACAATGTGTTCAAATAACCATTTATTTCAATAATAGCATGAGGGAAATCAAAGTTTCATAAATATTTATTTTATTAAATATTAGCACATTTCATGGATGGAATGCAGCCAAAGAGAGATTTGCTTAAAATAGTTACAGAAGGAAGTTATGTTATCAGAATTTATTTTAAGCGATGATGTAATGCACTCATTTCAGATAAATGAACTTTTTCTTCTAATCCCTGAAGGCAGAGAATAGCACAAGAACAAATTCCCTTGAAACTATGAATTGCCTTTTGCTATTACACTGAAGCTGAGACATATTTGGAAAAATGCTTTGTTAGCTATATAGCAGCTCTTAAAGCAAAACTGTGAAACTGACTAAGATTTTCCTTGGTGGCTTTCCTTAAAGGAGTCATCTTCTGCTAAGATATTTACTGATTATTGAGATATTAGTTGATACCACCAATAGGCTCTCCTATACAAATATATATTTTTTAAATCCTAAAGAAAATATATATCCTTAAGCATAAACGGAACAGAACGACAATGGCAGAATGAAGGTAAGCTTTTCAAATTCTAGCCCATATTCACTGCTTATTTACTGTAAACAATATTCAAACTATAGAATAATTATATTTTTTAAATAAGATAATCTTATGAGTTTATATTATGAGTATGTCGATTATCACATCACCTACTGCTAATATTTTACCCTCATTGTTTCTTCTAGAAACATCCAACACATGCATACACATTTGCATTCAAACACTACTTCTTTATCAAGTCTGAACACTCACAAGAAACATCTCCTTTCAGGGTTTGGGAGTGGCTCAGACAATTAAACGCCCAACTCTTGATTTTGGCTCAGGTCATGATCTCATGGTTTATAAAATGGAGCCTCATGTCAGGCCCTGTGCTGACAGCAGGAAGCCTGCTTGGGATTCTCTCTCTCTCCCTCTGTCCCTCTTCTCTCTCTGTCTGTCTCTGTCCCTCCCCAGCTCATGCTTGCGTGCTCTCTCTCTCAAAATAAATAAATACATTTTTAAAAAGATCTCCTTTTCTTTTGGTGGACCTCAAAAATGTACAGAAGAGCTACTTAAAAATTAAATTATTAAAAGGCAAAAAACACTACTTCTGATGCAGGCATTAATTAAGCAATATTAACACATATGGAGACAACTATTTCACCTATGTAGACTAAGCCCTTAGTGTTGATAATATTCAAATAACTGAGCAACTAATATTTAGTTTTTAAAGCATTTAAAAATCAGAGGTTTAAGTTCAAGTGGTCATCGTAGGTGACAACTGTTTGAAGCTTCAAAGTCCTACAGTGACTTGTGAACGACTATTTTGGAATGGAAAGAATTCTCTATTAATTCAGTACTGGGGACTATTGACCTGAAATCTTGTAATGGCTCCTAGTATTTTGTTTTTCAATGCTTCTGAAAAAGAAGAAAAAGAAAAACCAATCTAACATGTCTCGTAGATGTAGAATGAATTATATATTATGTCTTCTCATCAGTCATTCAATCCTTCCAGTCTTGGCATCCATCTGGGCTTGCATAGATATTGATATTTGCTAACGTACTTGCTGATCATAATTTATAAGGCCTAAAGGATGGCACTGTTTCCTTTGAGCATTATGTTGCTAACTGAAAAGGTAAAGCACAGCAGCAGCTGCCTTTTTTTTTTTTCAATAACTAGCATATATTTTCTTTCAGTGGTAGATTATTCTTAATGAGGCCATAGTTGAGGTATTAATAATCCTCACCTTCTGAGGGTGCTTGGGCCATAGGAGAAACCTATTCAGTTAAGAAATAAGAATGTGAAAAAAAAAAAGTGTGGTGTTAAAATGCCACCTTAGTCACACTGTCAATTTGAAATATGGTTATTTGTTAATTGAAAGTTAACAAAAACTTAATTTTACAGTTACTATGAATATAAATGTTAACCCTTGATGAATAACTCATTTGGCAGCTTTTCAGTCTAAAACATTACATTTCTCTTGTACAATCCCTTTCATTTATATTTTCAAACGTTCTATTATTACACTTGTTCACTGTTAACAGAGAACATGCATATGTACTTAAATCCACAAAACTCCAAAACATACATCAAAAGCCAGGTGTTCTTCTAACATGTTCTTTTTGGATATGTAAATGACCTAGTGCATTTGAAACTGAGTCACTTAAAATAAAAGAGGAGAATGGCATAGATGGAAATAAATGCATTCAGCCTTAAATATTTATATATATCTTTATATATAAATAAACTGACCTTCTTAAAGTTTTTGTTTAAGTCAACCAGACTGAGCAGGAAGATGTGGTCCTTCGCTCCTACAAGCAGCCTGCCCCTCTCCTCATCCAACAGAATGGTTTGGAAATCTAGTCCTTCTGATGAACCCAAAAACGGAATGCAGCTATTTGAAAGCAGCAAGTCTATGGGAAAGTAAAAGGGGAATTGAAAGAAAGAAAACATTAATTAGTAAAATATTTACTTGCCTCAATACATACATTTCTGCACTTTGTAAATGCATATATACAGCATGCATGCTCAAATTTAGATAGAAGCAAACAAGATACAGTTTTTTAGCACATAATCATTTAGAAATCACTGTGATTTATTACATTTCATTTTACTGATACAACATTAATCTTACATATGAAAAATGCAAGATATTAAAATGCGTATTTTCAAAGCAACTGAATGCAAAATATTTCACTATTCTGTCCACCTTCTTAAGTTACAAATGAAAGCATCAGTTTGAAACTGATTAAATAAATCAATATATGCAAAGTAAGCATGAAACTAAGTGTATGATAAAACTTACAGCATTTCTTCACCCCCTACTTTTGATAAACACATCACTATGTTTGGAGGATTATACGGTTCCTATTTCATGCATTCAGGGAGTAAACAAAGAAGCTAAATCCAAGAAAATGGATTCTGAGAGATATATGATCCTGAACCAGTAAAGAGATCAAAATAGTAAAGCAGGAAGGGACCTTGAAAATCAATTAATACGAATTCGTGATTTTATAAGTGAAGGTATTTAACTCCAGCAAGGTGAAGCCATATGCCTCAAGTCTCAAAATCAGGTGATGGTAAGGTTGATAATACAGCCTCAGTCCCAGTCTCCATTCTCTTTGACACTTGTCTGTATGTCCTAATTCTTTTTTTTTTTTTTTCACTTACAACTGTGATATGGATAGACCTATTAAATTTAGGTCCGGGTTTACAGAAATACAAATCTTTCAACAGATTTTGCCTCAAATACTTATCATACCCTTTCATTTTCTATAGCCTTATAATATTAAATACCAATATAATAATGCCACTCATCACTCATTAAAGTCCATTATATGTTGATGGACTTTGAAACTAAATCATTATTTTCAAGTAAGTCATTATTAATTGATGAGAAAAATACAAAGAGGCAATGTCTCAGAAACAGGTAACAGGATACTTCCAAAATGTATCATGGCAATTTTCAACCTCTGTAAATGGATATATGAGTCTTTTAAATTTAAAGCCTATATATTCCACACATCAACTGTGGGCTCTATTGTTACTCCATATTTTTGAGTATTCCCTTCACTCTTTTCTCTAATTTACAATGGTTACATGTTATTTCCCTTATTCATCACGATAGATTTTGGTCTTAGTTTTGACAAACCCAAAGGCTGTATGCTGAAGAAGAAGATATGAAATTATCTGAATTCTCAAGTGAGTGTGGTGTTACTAATGCTTATCAATCTTGCTTTATGTATACTGGATAGAATTCTGGATATAGTAACCCAATACTAATTATTTCCTCTCAAGCTAAATATGACTTCAGTAGTTTTTCAGACCAGAGACCCTTGAAATAATATTTTTTAGCATCTCCAAATACAGTAACCCTATTTTTGTAGGCTAATATCTGATAAACATTCCATACTAACTATAAAGTAGAACTGAGGAAAGAATAATGGAACCGAGTGGATAGATAAGACAGATATGATCTAAAGCCTTAACAAAAGAAAACATTTCACACAAACCCTTATTAACTGAGGTGATTTGGTATGTTCCATGACATTTCCACTTGTTTAACAAAGAATAAAATGGGCAAAATGGAAAAAGTATGCAAGGGGCTCCAAGAGCATATCTTGACCCAATTAATAGAGAAAAGTAGGTTATATGATATACATCTTATTATTTCAAGTGCCCATGGATAATAATCAACTATTTTGAACCATGCATTTGCAACGTTCATTAACAAAAGGAAACATGGGTTAGCCTAATGAGTGTGAGATTTGTGTCTGGACCACTTGGGACATATCCCAGCCTCACAAACCTAGCTGTGATCTAGGAAAAAAAAAAAAACAAAAAAAAAACAAAAAAAAAACTTAACTTCCCCATGCCTCAGTTTCCTCCTCTATAAAATGGAGATAATAATATAAACGATTAATAAATCATGTAGGTGTGAGGACTCAAGGACTTAATGACGAGCATTAGTATGGTGCCTGTCACATAGTAAGTGCTATGTACTATCAGTTATTACAATGATGATGATGTATTTTTTAAACTCTATACAAAATGTATAAAAAGGAAGACATAATATTTCCCAACTCATATAATTCTTAGGATGATCAAAGGAGATAACTTTTTTAAGGTTCTTACAACAGTACCTTGAAGATAGGAAAAGTTCAGTAAATATTAACTTACTTTGAATATGATTATTAAATTCCAGTTTGAGCCAAATAACTTCTAATAAAGAATAGTATCTCATCTCCCTTAAACCTGACTTGTGAAGATGACAGGTTCTCTGTATTCTTTTTACAGTATTGGACTAACATTAAAAAGCTATTCAGTCCAAAAAAACTTATAAGAATCTATTATATTAGGTATTGAGCATGTAGTTAAGGGTGTGGTCATGCTAAGCCCTGCATTCAAGGGGCTCACAGATGAATATACAAGTAGAAAGGTATACAGAAAACAGTATAGGCAAAGTACATTCTAATACAAGTATACACAAAGGAAATCTTTCAAATAATTAATTGTGTGTCACTTTACAAAAGAAGATAACAATTGACAACAGTGTTGAGGGACGAATGGAATCTTTACAGGAAAGATATAAAGAAAAATGTTTTTTTGAGGCAGAAGAACACGAGAATGTACAAGTGCATATATCATCATACGTCACACTCACCCAATACATTTTTAATATGTCTCCTACTCTGCAGTGTGAACTCCTTCAGCACAAAGACTATGTCTAACTTATCTTTGAATCCCCAGCACTAGCTCAGTGTCTGAGACAAATTAAGTACTTATTAAATATTTGTGGAATTGAAGTAGTTCGATAGGCTAGAACATACAGAATATATGAGGCTGGACGTAAAGGCAGCCTTGAGATAACCAGAGCCTAAAATGGCAGGCTGGGGAGTTTGATTATCATGGAGGTAACTGGAAGCCACTAAAATACATTATGCAGAAAAGTGACAAAGACTTTAACTGAGTGTTGAAAAATAAGTCTGGCTGCAGTGTTCAGGATGGATGAGAATTGGAAATGTAGGAGAAGGGAGACTACCCAGAAGTTCCTGAAAGATGGCAAGTCCTTGAATTATGGCAGTGCTACTGAGAGGAGCAAGATGTTTAAGAATCTTGCATCTCATTTGTTGTTTCTCCTGGTACAGCAAGGAAAACAAAGTTGAGGTAGTCATTTATTTTCTTTAACCACAACCAATTCTATTGGGTTTAGTTTCAGATTTGACAAGGAAAAACAGCTGCAAAAATAGTGACTAATGTAAAGTATTATCATTTCAAAATGATTTCATGTTGCCTTGTGACAATGTTAGCATCAAAATGATTAAAGCATGCTCCGCCAATCCTTTGTAGCCAAACAAAATAATTAGATTTAGGCATTACATACGAAAATTTCTCAGGCTGACGCATACATTTTGAACAGACCTTGGGACAGGGATTGGAACAGGTTCCCTCTTCCCCCAACAGCTTATCTTTCCTGCATTTCTGCCAAACCAAGCAAAGTCATTTTTGTTTCCACAGGATCATCAAGTAAAGCCTGGGGGAACGGGAGGGGGCGGGGGGGACAGGGGTTGGAGGTGGTTAATTCCAAAGCCTGCATCTTCACACCTAAAACTGATATACTCCCGGGAGAATTTTAGAGGAATCAGAGGTGGATGCTGGCTCTGTAGGCTGGAAACTCATGAAAGTTAAAGACCAATAATTTGGCAATAGATTTCCGAGCTTTATTTTTTTTCTTCTCCTGAACTAAAAATTTTCAGCCATGTGATTTTTTTTTTATTTTTTTTTAAACGTCTATTTATTTTTGAGACAGAGAGAGACAGAGCATGAACAGGGGAGGGGCAGAGAGAGAGGGAGACACAGAATCTGAAACAGGCTCCAGGCTCTGAGCTGTCAGCACAGAGCCTGACGCGGGGCTCTAACTCACGGCCCATGAGATCATGACCTGAGCCGAAGTTGGACGCTTAACTGACCAAGCCACCCAGGCGCCCCAAGCCATGTGATTTTTAAGACTGTCCACAGTTACAATCCTTTGGAACAGAAACTCTGTTCTGTCCCCACTGGGGAGGGGGGTGAGCATGTTGCGTCACACAGCCATTCAGAGGAGGCCTGCCCAATACGTACTTAGCCAGCCTCGCCTCTCCTCAGATGACAGTAGTGTTTACCTCTAGGTCCTCAATGCATTCTTTGTTCTTTCTACCTAAATTTATGGAATTCCGTTAATCACTCGTTCGAACTGTTCTTTTAACAACTTGTTGGTCTATCACCTTCTCAGTTTGTAGTGTCATTCAATTTCCCACGTCCTCAATTTCCCACTCCTATTCTAGAAATACACTTTTGGAAAAGTTACAGGATGATTGTTTCTGAAATGAAATGAAGATAAGATTATTAATTTATTCCACTAGTTTGAATATGGAAATCATTCCTGTGATAGATTTTTATTTGAATGATGACACAGACAAGATGTTCACGATCTGTGATCAATAAAATACTGCAGAGCAACAGCACGGTTCTGAGTATCAAAAACCCTATAAGTAACATGATTTTTCATGTTTGTATGTACATGTGCCTTTTTCTGAAGGGTATGTCCAGAATCTTCATCAGCATCTCCTGATATCTCTCCAAAAGCCACAGAGAAAATGTATATTTCCAACATGTAGCTAATAACCATTTAGAATAACTTCCCATTTCTTCACTATTTAGAATCACTGCTCGGCACAAGGAAGCAAGTCACTACCTTTATAAAATTTGATGATGAAGGCAAACAATGAACTCACCTAAGACCACCAGGGGCTCTGCACATGATACAAAGACTCTGATAACAAGTTCCACTCTCAGGATCTTACAGCCTAGTGCAGAGGAAATGCTAATCCACATCAAAAAGGAAAACATGCTTGTGACAAAAGACAACAGTAGCAAAAGTCACAGACTGTCAAATACCTTTAATAGTAAAATGGGAAGAAATTTCCATTTGCATTTCTTTTACCAAGCCAAATAATGCCACTTCAATTCTCTCACCATTATGTTGGGTACAGACACTGCATGGTCTCTAAGCTCCTTCTAAAATGCCTTCGAGTTCTACAGCATTAGAACCTTATGCCTAACTTTGTTAAAATTAAAGAGCTATCAGGTAAACTATCATTCACCTCTCTATTCCTGGGCATCACTCTGTTCCTTGGAACAGATCGCCTCTAACCTTTGGGAAGAGCAGGAATATAGCGTAAAGCAGTTCCAACTAAAGGGAAATTCTATCAATAACCTTTGTTGGACTCACATGTGCCAATTCAGTGAGGTCCAGAATGGTTAAGGAGGTTTCACAAAACCAATTTGCTCTTAATGGTGCTGTTTGTTCAGCAACAATGAAACTCCTCACTCACAACCAGATGCCCTTCCATGTGAGGGGAAGGCTAAAGATCCCATAATCCCTGTTCCGATTTGAAATAAACATTTGTTCTTAAAAGAATTCTTTGTATCTCCCTTTTAGTGTCACTTAATACAATTGTTCATTCAGCCTGAAGAAACATTTGACCTGACAGTCTACATTCTTCCTCTTCACCTCAGAAAGGAAGGGAGTGGTTAGTCACATTGAATCTAATAAATTTAGGTTTAAGCAACACAGACTTCCTCAATGTTTGACTGTTAAATGAACAAGATCCCATATCCCTGAAATAGCATTTATTGCCAGAAATCTTGAACTGGGTGGAGGTGACCATTTCTCTCACAAGAAGACTACATAGCTAAAAAAAAAATGGCTTCCCACATCCTTTAAAGAACACTTAACAGAAAGATTTTTTGAGAAGATAATCCAAGTTATTAAAGCTAGAATTTCATGGGGTAAAAAGAATATCACCTTTGAGGAAAGTTACTTCCCAATCTACTCCAGTCACAGGAGTAGAATGCCTCAGCAGAGAAAGTTTACAACCAAAAATGGCCCCAGTTCAAAACCGAATTGGCTTTCCCTATGGTCTCAAGATATTCAGCACAAATGCTTACTGCAACCACTCCTATTTTTCCTCAAAGGAAATAACCATTATATCAGTAAGGCTGTTCTGAGGCTTCTTGAAATATGGTCGCATCTCCAGTGTGTTCTTTGCAAAGCTGTTGTAAGTAAGGAAGTAAAGGAGTTTTTATTCCTGTCTTCCCCATAAATTCAGCTTTCCTCCCTTGATCTCTGAACCCCCAGGGCTTTCATGTTGTTAGTATCTAAAGACTTCTTCTATGGAATTCCTTCTTCCCATAGTTTCCAGAAATGTTTTGGCTACCAAACCATTACCTCACCCCCTACCCCCCAAAAAAAGCCTGTTCTCAGTTTGGGTCAGGAATTGAGTAAAGGCAACAAGTTATTCAGTCCAAAAAGAAAACTAGTCCCTAATACTGTGGCTCACTGAGTTCCTTGGGCTCTCTGTGAACTTGTATTTGCTTCTCTAGGTTCTGGTACAAGGAAAGGCATGGATTCTGTTTTGGAATCAAGCTTTGGGAATTTAACTCATCTTAAACTGGCCCCACTTGACTTTCAATTGGTTTTCTGAAGCTTGAGATCATATGAAAAAATTTTGGTTACGAAGATAGCTGACTTCCACCTATCAAAAATACAAATTAGTCTCTATTTATGTACACTCAGTCTCCATAGCTAACTGCTGAAACAATATCCAATATATAAAGAATAATATTCAAACCTAAAATCCTTACAAAAGACTACTTCAAAACTATAGGTGTGTATTATATTATCTTTATACGTTGCTAGGTGAGAAGTCCAACCCTGTTCTCTTCCCACAAATGCAAGTCCAAGTCAGGAAAAAAAAAATCAAATTTTCATTTGCTCTTCTGCAATGGAATGTTGAAGATCATTCTGCTCATTAGGTCTTAGAACATGGCCTATGTCAGTAATAAATCAGATGATACCATGTAGGGAAACATAAATTAGAAACAAATAAAGCCTATTATATCATCAGAGCTTTGTTCTTGCCAGGACAGGATGTGGAAAGGAGTGTGGCAATTTTACACTGTCACATTTCCATCTACATCCATGCTTTTAAATTACAGGTTTATTTTTATTTGGCTAGCTTTCAATAGCAGATGCTTTATATAATCCATCACATGTGAGATTCATAATTTATGATTGTGAATCCTTTTAAACTCTTACTTTGAAGGAGTCCTTTTAAATGCTCGAAAGCTTTGCTATGATCATTTTTCCCACCGACCTATAAAAAAAGCCTAACGTTATAAGTACCTAGTACATTTCCAGAAAACCAGTGTCATAATAGAATAAACTTCCTCAGAAGAAAGGATTCTGATTTGACAATTATTTTCTTAATGGCTTTCAAGGTCTTGAGAGTATCTCCCCTTCCAAATTTCAAGGAATGTTTAAAATCAAGACACCATGTCACAAATTAATACGGATTTATTTTCAATCAAGTATATAAATTTAATTTTTACAAAACTCAGAAAGCCATACCTTAGTATACCATCAGCTATAGATTCTAAACAGCAAGACAAATAGGATAGGAACAAATAATTCTTCAAGTTAAGATGATGATGAATATACAGAACAAAGACTAACAACATTTTTGGAAAAGAACAATATTTTATAACGATATTTTTAAAAATTAATTGCATCCACCAAAATTAAGTATATGCACACCAAAAAGTAAAGTTAAAAGGCATATGTAAGCATCTGTCTCCTCTCCCATCATCTGTCTACCTCCAAACCAGTTTAGTAGTTTATTTTCTATTCATTTTTCTGTTTCTAAATAATATGTATACACTACTATCTTTTAGAACATTATTTTCAGACATTTCTACTGAATTCCCATTGACAGAAATTGAGAATTTTAGCTTTCTGATACCAACTCTTTCCCTTTAACCAAAGTCCTGACATGATTATAGGTCCATTTTTATGAAAAGCTGTATTCAATGGTTTCATTATTAAACAACGTAAATACTCTTCCCTACTTAGAAAACTAGTTCTCTGATTATACTTTCTTTCTTGGAAAAAAATCTGTTGCTTTAATTAATAATTTCCAAGTTGTGACATTTACTTAGTTTTGTTTAAGATCATGATTAAATATGGGGCACCTAGGTGGTTCAGTCGGTTAAGCATCCCACTTCGGCTCAGGTCATGATCCAGTGGTTTGTGAGTTCGAGCCCCGGGTCGGGCTCTGTGCTGACAGCTTGGATCCTGGAGCCTGTTTTGGATTCTGTATCTCCCTCTCTCTCTGTCCCTCCTCTACTCACACTCTGTCTCTCTCCCTCTCAATAAATAAATAAATATTAAAAAAATTAATCATGATCAAACCTTTCCACAATTCCTGAAAAAGGCCTGCATAAAATTTTCATATGAAATTCTGTCGGATTATTTTTTATCTCCTGGAGATGTCTCCTGGGCCGTTTCTTCTTCTCCCTACAAACTAGACTGGCTGTTCTCTCACCAGAGGGACAGATTTCTCAAACTTCCTTCCACCTCTCTCCTACTACGAATCCCAACTTTCCTAGATCCCCTGTCTTCTTCCTTGACTTATTTTCTTATTCTGATGAGCACATCTCCAGAAACTTAAGAAATGGTGACTGAGACTTAAATTTTTGAAATTTTACATGTGTAAAAAGGCCTCTAATTTATTTTTATTAATAGGTGGGCTAACTATAGAATTCTGGATTGACCAGCATTCACCCTTAGTGATCTGAGGCATGTGAACACTATCTTCCAGTTTTCAAAGTCATGATTGAGAAGTCTCATGTTATCGTATCCCCAGCCTTGGAACGTGTCTTTTATTGTTTCTGGAAGTTATATGAATCACTTCTTCACTGTTACTATTATGAAGTTTAAAATAATTGGACTGAACATGTCTTGAACTTTGTTTTTGTTGGTTTGATTTTGTTGTTTTTCACTTATCATGCCGGGCACTCAGTGTGATATTGATCTAAATTTTAATTTCTATTGGCTCAAGAAACTTTGAGTTTGGCTTTCATTCCAAACAAACAGATGACTATTATCTGTAGAACTTTTCTCGAGGTTTTCTCCAGAAAGGGTCCTCTCCCCACATGCCCAAGGTAGGTAATCCAGGTAGAGGTGTGTAGAGAATCCGTGTCAGAGTATGCACACAGACTTCCAAAAGGGAGATTAAAAATACAGTCATGGAATAATGTTCTCCTGAATTTCAGGCAGTGTTTATAGAGCATAGGCAATGAAATAATGTTTTCCATTTATAGTTTCCTGTAAATGTTTTTGTCTCACAAATTATTAGATCTCTGCTCCTGACTTTGAGATAGACACCTAAAACCACACTCTTCTCTTATTTTTTTTGTATTTTTTAATGTTTATTTTTGAGAGAGAGACAGTGCGAGTGAGGGAGGGGCGGATAGAGAGGGAGACAGAATCCGAAGCAGGCTCCAGGCTCTAAGCTGTAAGCACAAAGCCTGATGTGGGGCTCGAACCCACGAACTGCAAGATCATGACCTGAGCCCAAGTTGGACACTTAACCGACTGAACCACACAGTCACCCCGCACTGCCTCTCTTAAATCACAGTTCATAATTTTCAGTAGCCTGCTTGCTACTGTCATTTTCCCCCAATCAACCGATCTTACTGACTTCAACGACTTAATGACATGACCTAGTTCCCAGGCTCAAAAAATCAGAATTGTTTTTAGTTTACCTTCCTTGCTCCCTTACTCTTTTTTCCTGTATTTAAATAATTGGTACCTCTAAGTCTATTTCACTTCCTCACACCAACATCAAGCTAAATTTAAGTCTTATAAATTTGATCATATAAATTTTCTATTCTTCCCCCTCAAATATTTATTCCTATTGTAACCCAGGCCAAGATGCGTATTATTCCTTCTCTAAATTACTATATCTGATTCATAAATAGCTTTGTTCTATGCCCTTCTCCTTCACCTATGTCTACCACATGATGCTATCTATTCTTTTTTTCCCCTAAATCACAATTAAGTTAGGTCAATTTCATGATCAATATCCTCCAATGCCAACATACACTTCATTCAATAAAGTATAAATGTCTTCCATCATTCAAAGTTCCATTTCATACCCAACCTTCTTCAACATTCTTGAATGGCATTCATTTAAAAAATATCCTAATCCTATTGAATTAATATTTTTCCAATTATTTTGTCCCTTAAAAAAACTAGAAGCTCTTGCAGATAAGAATAATGTCTAAATCAATGCTGTAATCCATCACTATTTCTTGCACATAAGAAGTCTAACAAATACTTAACTAATGGTTTTCAAACTAGTGATTCTTATGTATGTTGGTTTACCTGCCTCCCATCTAAATCAGAATTTATTACAACCATATGAATAATTTAGGGAGGTTAATGTGCCATTAAGAGACCCAACTGTGGCTCTAATGGTTTGCAGTCATTAAAGGTTCTGGTTGTTATCTCCAAATGCTTGGAAGGGGAGCAGGTGGGGAAAAGAGGAAGAGGTCTGAATAAGAACACTCTAGAACAGCACTTCTCAGGATTTAACAAGCTTTCAAATCAGCTGGGATTCTTGTTTCTCATTTAGAAAGGGGTCAGGGAAATGAGATTGTACATTTCTAACAAACTCCCAGATTATTCTGGTGCTACAGATCATTGAACCAAAGTTGCAGTAAGAAAGGCTAAAGTACAACATGGCCCCACTTCACTGAACAGAAGAGCTGAACTCTTCCTTCTTCTCCACACTAGAGTTTCCCTCAAACATTTAAAACATGGTGCGTGTTAATTTATGCAAGATGGCCAGATTATTTTTTTTCCATTACAATTGTACATTGGTCAAATGTGCATATCCCTTACTTATTCTAACAATCTAATTAACTTAAATTATAACTAACTTAGTTGCTATAAGTGATAAATGACCTGCTTAATTTAAACCAATGATATATGAACTTTCCCCCCTCAGTTCTCTCATACAAGGAAGGGAAGTGCGTTCATTTAACATGCATTAACCTGGAAGGAGATGCGAAGATGACAAATTATAATTTATTACTGACTTTTAGGTAAATGTCCTGTTACCTGCAGCAGCAGAAATTGTACCAGAAATGCCTAAATATAATTGTATTTGTAAAGACCTTCAATTTTTACTTCAATTAATTCAATTACGTACTGTTTGGACTCCCTTTGAAGCCTGTCATGATATTCAATTTGTGCTTTGTGACATTCAAGGAACTTTCCCTATTTTATCCAATTTGATCTTTGAGGAGAACTAGAGGATTATCACTAATTTCTAGATGAGAAACCTAGACTCAGAAAGAGCAAATCCTCATCCTAATGGTGGCTGAACTGTACATGCCATAGAAAGAGCTAAAATTGAGGTCTTCTGAATTGAAGCCCTGTTGCCTAATACAGCTATATTTTATATTTGAAGAGTTAGCATTATTTAGAAAAACAAGATTCTTTTACAAAACAATTTTAGTTACATTTTTACACAATATACCTATTGCTGAAATATTTACCTTATTTTCCAGACTGTGCCTGGCTCACTGTGGCTTTAGTCAAATAAACTTCTTTATGAGTGTCATTCTTTACAAGTAAAAAGTACTTAGTTCTGATACACGCCTCTTTTGAATTAATAGGATTAAATCAGCCAATTTAAAGGACTTTTACAAAAATGCAAAATATATATTACTAGTTTTAAGAAGCACAGAGGCATTTGTCAAATTTTCTGTGAAAAAAAGACCCAGTGGCATTCAGTTTTAAAATGTCCTTAAATTGGGTACCTGGGTGGCTCAGTGAGTGAAGAGGCTGACTCTTAATTTTGGCTCAGGTCATGATCTCATGGCTTGTGAGTTTGAGCCCTGCGTCAGGCTCTGTGCTGACACGCAGCCTGCTTGGGATTCTCTCTCTCTGCCCTCTCCCTGCTCGCACGCTCTCTCTCTCTCTCTCTCAAATAAATAAATAAACAAACAAATGTTTAAAAAAAAATAAAATGTTTTTAAATTTATATTTTTACACATGTATTGAAAGAATCTCATTGTAAAAATTCCCTTAATAAGACCTAAGGAAGTTGAGCCACATTGTAGGTAAGTAAAGTCCTAAAACAAGCAGTTGTATATACAAAATTTTATCTCAATAATTTATACAATAGTAATCCCACCACATACAAGATCTGTCCAAAAAGAACTTTTTTAATGGGGTGCCTGGGTGGCTCAGTTCGGTTAAGCTTCCGACTTCGGCTCGGGTCATGATCTTACAGTTAGTGAGTTCGAGCCCTGTATTGGGCTCTGTGCTGGCAGCATGGAGCCTGGAGCTTGCTTCGGATTTTGTGTCTCCCTCTCTCTCTGCCCCTCCCCTTGTCATGCTCTGTCTCTATCTCTCAAAAATGAATAAACTTAAAAAAAAAATTAAAAACAAAGAACTTTTTAACTAAAAAAAACTTGACAGGGTTTAATCCCAGAAAAAAATTGCCTTTACTTAAGTAATGATACTCTTAAACTTCCTTCCATGTTTATATGCATAACCAAAGACACAACCAAAGTATCCCTTGATCTAGCCCTCTTTTACCCTGCCGGGAGGACATTGCTGACCTTTGTAGATCTCAGCGAGTTTTATATCCCTTCTTAATTCCAAGAGCACTTTTTGCATGATATTTCTGTGGTAACATTAAAATATGTATTATTTTACATTACTGTGTAACTTCTATCACTTTGTGAACCTCCACAGGTCAATAATATTTAGAACAGTGCTCAAATACAGTGTTAAATAGATTTTAATTGCTATTAATTAATAGGCTTGGATGCAGGCAAATTGTAGTATAAATACTATTGAATTGAAAAGCAGGAGACTTGGATGTTTGTTGTTGTTGTTGTTGTTATTGTTGTTGCTGTTATTGTTTTAATTATCTCTTATGTGATTCTGAGGTTATCTCTTCTTTCTGAGTTTTCTTTCCAAATGTTTATGCCTCAATTTTCTAAACGTTGATAGTACTTACAACCTGTATCACTATATCAAACAGTAAACACATTCCTCCTTGAACATAGTTTTAGAACTGCTTGACCTATCTTTCCATCTAGACAATAGCTGACACTGACAATTATGCAGATAATAGTTTATTATGCAAAATGGGCCACTTTCATTAACATGTTTTTTAAGGTGTTTTTTAAATTTATTTTTTATTTTTTAAATTTATATCCAAATTAGTTAGCCTATAGCGCAACAATGATTTCAGGAGTAGATTCCTTAATGCCGCTTACCCATTTAGCCCATCCCCCCTCCCACAACCCCTCCAGTAACCCTCTGTATGTTCTCCATATTTAAGAGTCTCTTATGTTTTGTCCCCCTTCCTGTTTTTATATTATTTTTGCTTCCCTTCCCTTATGTTCATCTGTTCTCTCTCTTAAAGTCCTCATATGAGTGAAGTCATAGGATATTTGTCTCTCTCTGACTAATTTCGCTTAGCATAATATCCTCCAGTTCCATCATTAATATATGTTTTAAAAGTAGCCTATTTTAGAGAATAGAATGGAATTTCATCAATATTTTCTTCAATAAGGTATGTCTTGTCTTGCATCTCTCCTGAATCATCAATTATTTCTCTACTAGATTATTTCACAATTAGCATATAAATATGGTGCTTTTTAGTTCGTGAAAAAAAAAATCTCTTGATTGTATTTTCCTTCCAGCTACTACTGTCCATGTCTCCATTATAAAAAAATCCTTGGAAGAATTATCTATAATTCTCTCTAGTCCCTGAGCCCATGTTCTCAGGAATCCATCCTAATTGTGCCATGGCTCCCACACTCAAAGACACTACTTTTATCAAGGTCAACAATGAACTTCTGTTGTTGAATTTAATGTGAATTTTTGCTTGCATCTTTGAAGAAACATTAGCTGAATATGACTTTGCTGATAATACGTTTTCCTTTACTTTCTTCATTGACTTCCTGTATACTACAAACTACTGATTTTTCTCCTACATGGTTTCTCTGGGCATTTCTTTTCAGTTCACTTTGAGGCTCATTTCCCCTTTCTTTACTTTCTTGGCTTAAGAGAATCCCAGAACTCAATCCTCCAAATTCTTCTACATCCCTTTGTTATCTCATAGAGTTTCACGGATTTAAAAATTTCTATATGCTAACTGCCAAATTCATATCTCCAATGACATCTCCCATAAACTCCAGAAATTATGTACTCAAACGCCTTCCTGGCATCTCATTTAGACATCATAATAGTCTTGTCTTCTCCAACAAATATGTCCGCTTGATTTCCCCCCAAAACCTACTTCTTTCACAATCTTCACCATCTCAACTAATGGTATCTCCATCCTTAAATTAAAAAAAAAAAAAAAAAAAAAAAAGATGGAGTCAGATTTGACTCCTCTATCTTCATGTCTGATCCATCAAAAAATCCCATTGACTCTACCTACATATCATCCTCTTCTCCTACCTCACTGCAACCAGTCTGGCCCACAGACCATCATTTCTTACCGGCATTATTACAATATGTCTACTTCCCTGACCTCCCCCTTTCAGTGTATTTACAATACAGAAACCACAATGATCCTATAATAATAAGAGTCAGATTATGTCACCTCTGGGCCAAAATTCTCCAGTGAATTCCCAACACACAGACTAAAAGCCAATGTTTTGACAATGACAACAGTGAAAGAATCTAATCTTTTTCCTTCTACCAACTCTCTGATTAAATTAATCTTCTTTCCTTTATCTCAGTGTTTTTCAGCCATGTTGTCTTCCTTAGGATTCTTAAACATGGCAGACACATTTTTGCCTCATGACCTTTGCACTGGCTGTTTCTTTTGCCAAAAAATATTTCTTTCCCAAGTATCTGCATGATTTGAAACAGAAATTTCTTTAAGTATTTGTGAAAAACATCACTTTCTCAGTGAGCTCTTCCCTTACCACATACTTGACTACTACACTCCCACCATTTTCTAGCTAACTATCCTGATTCATTTCTCTCCATAGCACTTATCATCTTCTATTTTGCTAGGCAATGTACTTATATATGGCCTGCCTTTCCTATCAGAATATAAACCACATGATGACAAGGATTTTGGCCTCTTCCATTTGCTGACATATCCCCTTGTTGCCAGAACAAGGCCAGAAACGTAATGGGCATTCAGAAACTATTGTTATTAACTGCTGACAGTGAAACATCACACACACACAGTAAGATTATCCCTAAATTCGTGAAACTACAGAAGCCCAAATGAGCAGCCTCTGTTTAGAGAAAATACATCTGGGAAAACAAGTGCGTTGATTCACACATGGCACATCTACCAAAATTAAACCATCAGTGACTTGCTTCATAGAAAAAAACATATATTACATGTAAATTCTTATTATAAGATTGATAAGGCTTCTTCACTAAGTACTTAAGGGGAGGTATTCAGAGCAAGCCAGCTTCTTTTCTCATTAATTTGACAACAAAAATGTCCACTCTAGATTGCATTTTGTGGTTGGAACTCCTTAGTGATTTTAATGATTCACTTTAACCCATTCTGAAGGTTACCAACCATCAAAGACACTACTCTTATCAAGGTCAACAATGATCTTCTTAACTGGAAGGGCTTATTAACTACTAGAAGACCACAACAGTAAAAAATACTGGAAAGCACCTTTAATAAATTCACAATCTCTGGGTGGTACTTAACTGAAGGAAACTAACTCCAGTAGAAAATGCTTTGGGAGTAAGTGGAAGTAATCTTAATATGTGTTGTAAACAAGAGGGAGCTACATAGTATTTTTCACAGTTGTTCCCATTCGGAAACCTTTGGTGGGTAGACAATCATTCACATCTAGCAAGATAATAATGTTTCACAAAAAGCATAACTGACGGTATTATGCTTACTATGCGACACACTGAGGGGCTTTACATGGGACACATGACTTAACAGCATCTGTATTGGAATTAAGTAAATTAGTGCACTTAGATTTACTGTTACATTTATTGTGTTACAAATAAGAAAACGGGAGCACAGAAAATAAACATCCAAATATCTCACAACTAGTAACAGCGGTTAAGACCTAAGAAGTTTGGTCTTCACTATTACATCATACTGAATCAAGATAACAGAACTAATCCTGGACTGCTCAAATCAAACAAGCTAACTAAACTAAAGAACAGCTAACTAAAGTAAAGAAGAATATACAAACGAATCCACTCATTGCTCAGAAGATTCTAACAAAACAAAGAACCATTCTATCAAATACATTGTTTCAGTTAGTTTTAAAATTTTTTAAATTTAAATTTTTAAAATTTAATTTTGAAATTTTAAATTTATTTGTTTTAATTTTTAAATTATTTATTTATTTTTGAAAGAGAGATTGAGATAGAGTGTGAGCAGGGTAGGGGCAGAGAGGGAGAGAGAGAGAATCCCAAGCAGGCTCTGCACTGTCAGCACAGAGCCCAATGGGAGGGCTCGAACCCACAAACCATGAGATCATGACCTGAGCCAAAATCAAGAGTCAACGGCTTAATCGACTGAGCCACCCAGGTGCCCCTAGAAGGAAAAACTGTAAAGATGATTTCCAGTCTTTCTTGTCTATGAATATACATGTAAGTTTTTGAGGATCAAAACCTAGTCAGGACTTTGACAGTTATTGAGAAGAACATATTGCCAAAAAAGTACCAGTGAAACTTTTAATATATTTTTTGTATTTTAATATCTGCGTTCCTGAATATGAAATGCTTCCCTCAAGGACACCAGGTGGCAAAAGCACGGGCCTTGAACTAGAGAGATAAAAACTCACAACTTAATTTTGCCACGTAATAGGCCCTTGTTTTGGGGCAAGACTTTCAGGCTCTGAGTCTCATGTTTCTTATCTAAAAAAAAAAATACGTACAAAAACAATGGTTTTCATGGTATCATAAAACAGACAGGATAAAGTCTCAGTAGTGTACTCGGAGCCTGTCACTCTCTTGTTTTATATTCTTCATAGCACTTCCCACTCTTTGAGATGATATTCATTTGTCTACCTGTTCATTGTCTCCTTATCTGGAAAAGAAATTCAAGGAGAACAGTGACTTTTCTCTGATCCAGTGAACACAGTGGTTGTTCAATACTTATTTGTAGAATGCGTGAATATATGGTAACTATTAAGTGGGTTAGTTTCTTTCCTGATATCTAATATGTGGGAGTTCAGGGTTGACTAGCTGGTGTTTTGTGGGTTAGCTGTGATTCTTTGAGATAGCAAAAGTTTTAGGGGGATGTTCAAATGGAACTGATAGCTGAATTCCCCTTATGCCAGGTTCAAAGGATGTAGTAAGAAAAAAGATGATACATGTGAAACATATGCATATCATGCATACACGTATATGTAATAGATATAAGCCATTCACATGTAAGTTAGTACTAAAATCTAAAATTAGGAAAGGAAAAAGAAAAGCTAGAGAGACTATACAAAAAAGAAAAAAAGAAGAAAAAAAACACTACAATTCATAATAAGGAATGAGTCTTTGTATATTCGATTAACTTTCATTTTTCTCTTCCTATTCCAAAGTTTTTGTCCAGTTCTTCTTTATTTTACCTACCTCATTTTCTGGTTCTCCAAACAAATAATATTGCAGATGCTAATGATTCCTAGGCAAAAATATCCTGAACCCATGAGTTCCTTCACAATGATTGTGAAATATAGAATGTTTATACTATTTATTACAGGATTGAAATCGGTCATCCCTCACAAGTTATTTTTTACTACATCTGCAGTATAAACTGTACACGCCACTGAGAGAAATCCAATCAATAGGGCAAAATGTATATCATAACCTTATAACATGAATTCCAGATACATACAACATCCTGCTCTCCAAGTTCCTTACCTGCTACTCAAGAAACAGATTTAGGATGCATACATGTGCAAGAATTCAAAATATGCAACTGAAGGGAAATCTCTTTACAAAACAATAGAACCAAACAACCTCCTGTGGATTCAGAAGTTCAAAGTTAAGTCTTTATCAAAGAGCATTCTTCGGATAAAATGGTTATTATATTTTCTGTTGGCCTTTAAAAAATCCCTCAAAATAACCTTGCAGCTGCTCAAAGTAGCTAATGCTACTGATACTGTCTGCATCTCTGGTCAGCATCTAAGGAAGCATGAACCACGGAAAGCAAAGAAAACAAAGTGGAGTTTGTGACCAGAAAAATTAAATATTTTTGAAAACGAAATTATTTTTTTCACTTCAGCTGATGTTTCCAACCTCACATTCTGGCAGTGTTTTAATGCCCAAAGCACAAACTTTTAGACGCTCCCCAAACTATCTAAGCAATGGGTGGTATTAGCTGATCTCAATTAGTTACAATCAAAAGAGAAGGAAAATGCCAAGAGAGAGCTATGATCGTTATCTCAGAAGTAGGAATGTTGTGTACAGGCAATCTGCCTCACCATAACCCCAAATTAGCAGGAATTTTTACATCATAGCTGTTTATTCTGGAACAGCTCACTTAACAATATCAGGATTTGAACTATTTTCCTTCTCAACTCTCAGATATGGTAGAGAAAAGGTGGACACGGAAGTGGTTCACACTCTTGGAAGTGGATGTGCACATTCATAGTGCTGAATAGATGATTTCCAAAGAGATGAGATATTCTTCTATTTTTTTATTTTTTAGTGTTTATTTTTGAGGGCGGGGGGAGAAACAGACTGTGAGCAGAGGAGATGCAAGGAGAGGGAGACACAGAATCCAAAGCAGGCCCCAGGCTCTGAGCTGTCAGCACAGAGCCTGACGCGGGGCTCAAGCTCATGGACCGCGAGATCATGACCTGAGTCAAAATCGTATGCTTAACCGCCTGAGCCACCCAGGCGCCCCAACCTATTCTTTAAAGTGTAAAGAGGAGTGCTCTGTTAGGGTTGTGAATAATTCTCCTAGTAAAGATGACCACTCAATTATTAGCATACAATCTGGAAACAAAAGGTTAATAGTAGCTATGGGGAGCTAGCAGAGGTGTGTGTGTGTGTGTGTATGTGTGTGTGTGTGTATCTTTTGAGGGTGGGTTGGGAGGAGGTTTCCATAATTCTCATCCTGCATTCAATCTTTGTTGCTGCTTACCAGGCTGTGACATGTCAATTACCCAAATGTAGACAAAAATCTAAAAAACATAACACTTGGAAACTATACTTAATAGAAGAACCATCAAAAGAGTAATTCTTACTGCATTTAATCCAACACTTACACGAGTTCTGCTTTTATATAAATAAGCACTAGGCACTGAGAGGAGTGACAGTCTATACAGAGATAAGTAAACAAGACTTTGAACTCACAGGATTGATTCCAAGTCCAAAAACATGTGCACACAAAAACAAACAAAACAAAACAAAACCCTCAAACTAGGGATAAACTAATTAGTAGCAGCTATATGGAATTAATTAATAATTTTTTCTATTTTTAGGTGCTAATTTGCTAGTTTCAAATAATCAACTTATCACATTTGAGTTCATATTTTATAACCATTTGTATGGAACTATGATTATGAACCCAAATGATCACGATGACGATATATATTTTTTTCCATATATTTATCAAAAGGCATAACATCTCACAAGTGTGTAGGTCTCTTTGTGCCACACTGTCATCTTAAATAGAGCATGTGGCCTTCTTCAACTCTGTTTAATTTTGACAACTGAAAATCATATAGCCAGCCAAACAACAGCATGGTACTTCTGTAAATGTTAAAGCTCACTCTGATGGGTGAGTGCCTCAGGGAAGAACCACTAATGACCAGGAACTAAGAAATAGGATCAGGCAGTTAGTGTCTATGCAGCACGAAGCTGACTCAGGAGCTGAGCCATGACCCAATCTGAAACCTTGGCAAGTTTCTCAGTTTCTCAGTACCTCAGCATACCCATATATGTAGGAAGGGGATGATAACAATCCTCACCATCACAGCCGGTGCTAAGGATGAAATGACAACATACTGCATTTATACCAATGCCTTGCTCTCTGTTTCTTTGCAAGTCTGACTTATTTTGTGTTGTTCACACATATCAATGCAATCTTCTAGTGTTATTCACTCTATCATAGGAACCAGATAGAGTTTCCTTTTCCTTTTTCCCCTTCAACCTCTTTATTTTCAAACTTTCTGCATCTTTTTTTTAATTGTTTGGAGTTTCATATTTGTTTTCTGTTCTTTTCTTAAGATTAATTCTGAATACAGGCAAATGAATGACTCTGACTTGTGCATACGATGGGTTGTGGAAAATCCATATACTTGGGGAATCACATCCCTTATCAGGATAGAGAACTCTTCCGTAATTCCAAAACATTTCTTTCCATATCTCTTCCCAGTTAATCCTCCCCTCAACCACACAGAGGCAATTTTCTGGGTTTGTTTTTTGTTTTCTTGTGTGTTTTTTTTTAAACTGCTTAAAAAATTCTAGAAAAATATTAGAACTCAAAAATAATATGTTGCCCTAACTCTTTAACTCAGGAGAGATATAAGTTCCAGACAGATACCCACGTATGAAATGTGTAATGGGTATAATGCTAATTCCACTTCCACTTATATTTGACATGAAGTTAGGTTTTATTATTGATATTTAATTTGAACTCAGTAAGTTGTTTTAAACAGCTATTAAAACTGCAGGCATAAGTTTTACCTACCAAGTTTGGTATAAAGGAGTATAAGTCCCTACATCCTTCTCATTACTTAAAGCATTAAAGAAGCAAGAAAAGAAAACAAAAGAAATATATTTTTAAGAATAAAACTTGGCATAGTCCCTGTCTATCTATCTATACACATAAACATACACACATGTAAGATGACTAAATATAACTCATATAAACTTTGCTTTTATGTTAATTTAAACATTTAAAAACAATTAGCAGATTTCATCTCTTAAAGAGATTTTCATTTCTGTATTTCAAGCCTTCCACGTGGTCTTTTTAAAAGAATAAACATGTATATGTTTGAGATCTTAATGGTAGGTTAGTGTATTAATTTTTTGAAGATATCTTACTGTGTTTAAAAATAAATCCCCTCTGGAAGCCAAAAGAAAGCTGGAGTAGCCATACTTATATCAGACAAACTAGACTTTAAATTAAAGGCTGTAACAAGAGATGAAGAAGGGCATTATATAATAATCACAGGGTCTATCCACCAGGAAGAGCTAACTATTATAAATGTCTATGCGCCAAATACCCGAGCCCCCAGATATATAAAACAATTACTCATAAACATAAGCAACCTTATTGATAAGAATGTGGTCATTGCAGGGGACTTTAACACCCCACTTACAGAAATGGATAGATCATCTAGACACACAGTCAATAAAGAAACAAGGGCCCTGAATGATACATTGGATCAGATGGACTTGACAGATATATTTAGAACTCTGCATCCCAAAGCAACAGAATATACTTTCTTCTCGAGTGCACATGGAACATTCTCCAAGATAGATCATATACTGGGTCACAAAACAGCCCTTCATAAGTTTACAAGAATTGAAATTATACCATGCATACTTTCAGACCACAATGCTATGAAGCTTGAAATCAACCACAGGAAAAAGTCTGGAAAACCTCCAAAAGCATGGAGGTTAAAGAACACCCTACTAACGAATGAGTGGGTCAACCAGGCAATTAGAGAAGAAATTAAAATATACATGGAAACAAACGAAAATGAAAATACAACAATCCAAACGCTTTGGGATGCAGCGAAGGCAGTCCTGAGAGGAAAATACATTGCAATCCAGGCCTATCTCAAGAAACAAGAAAAATCCCAAATACAAAATCTAACAGCACACCTAAAGGAAATAGAAGCAGAACAGCAGAGGCAGCCTAAACCCAGCAGAAGAAGAGAAATAATAAAGATCAGAGCAGAAATAAACAATATAGAATCTAAAAAAACTGTAGAGCAGATCAACGAAACCAAGAGTTGGTTTTTTGAAAAAATAAACAAAATTGACAAACCTCTAGCCAGGCTTCTCAAAAAGAAAAGGGAGATGACCCAAATAGATAAAATCATGAATGAAAATGGAATGATTACAACCAATCCCTCAGAGATACAAACAATTATCAGGGAATACTATGAAAAATTATATGCCAGCAAATTGGACAACCTGGAAGAAATGGACAAATTTCTAAACACCCACACTCTTCCAAAACTCAATCAGGAGGAAATAGAAAGCTTGAACAGACCCATAACCAGCGAAGAAATTGAATCGGTTATCAAAAATCTCCCAACAAATAAGAGTCCAGGACCAGATGGCTTCCCAGGGGAGTTCTACCAGACATTTAAAGCAGAGATAATACCTATCCTTCTCAAGCTATTCCAAGAAATAGAAAGGGAAGGAAAACTTCCAGACTCATTCTATGAAGCCAGTATTACTTT
Source organism: Panthera uncia (assembly GCF_023721935.1). Lineage (NCBI taxonomy): Eukaryota > Metazoa > Chordata > Mammalia > Carnivora > Felidae > Panthera > Panthera uncia. Next base: position 85,424,715 of record NC_064816.1, read on the forward strand.
GATTCCTAAACCAGACAGAGACCCAGTAAAAAAAGAGAACTATAGGCCAATATCCCTGATGAATATGGATGCAAAAATTCTTAATAAGATACTAGCAAATCGAATTCAACAGCATATAAAAAGAATTATTCACCATGATCAAGTGGGATTCATTCCTGGGATGCAGGGCTGGTTCAACATTCGCAAATCGATCAACGTGATACATCACATTAACAAAAAAAAAGAGAAGAACCATATGATCCTGTCAATCGATGCAGAAAAGGCCTTTGACAAAATCCAGCACCCTTTCTTAATAAAAACCCTTGAGAAAGTCGGGATAGAAGGAACATACTTAAAGATCATAAAGGCCATTTATGAAAAGCCCACAGCTAACATCATCCTCAACGGGGAAAAACTGAGAGCTTTTTCCCTGAGATCAGGAACACGACAGGGATGCCCACTGTCACCGCTGTTGTTTAATATAGTGCTGGAAGTTCTAGCATCAGCAATCAGACAACAAAAGGAAATCAAAGGCATCAAAATTGGCAAAGACGAAGTCAAGCTTTCGCTTTTTGCAGATGACATGATATTATACATGGAAAATCCGATAGACTCCACCAAAAGTCTGCTAGAACTGATACATGAATTCAGCAAAGTTGCAGGATACAAAATCAATGTGCAGAAATCAGTTGCATTCTTATACACTAACAATGAAGCAACAGAAAGACAAATGAAGAAACTGATCCCATTCACAATTGCACCAAGAAGCATAAAATACCTAGGAATAAATCTAACCAAAGATGTAAAAGATCTGTATGCTGAAAACTATAGAAAGCTTATGCAGGTAATTGAAGAAGAAATAAAGAAATGGAAAGACATTCCCTGCTCATGGATTGGAAGAATAAATATTGTCAAAATGTCAATACTACCCAAAGCTATCTACACATTCAATGCAATCCCAATCAAAATTGCACCAGCATTCTTCTCGAAACTAGAACAAGCAATCCTAAAATTCATATGGAACCACAAAAGGCCCCGAATAGCCAAAGTAATTTTGAAGAAGAAGACCAAAGCAGGAGGCATCACAATCCCAGACTTTAGCCTCTACTACAAAGCTGTCATCATCAAGTCAGCATGGTATTGGCATAAAAACAGACACATAGACCAATGGAATAGAATAGAAACCCCAGAACTAGACCCACAAACGTATGGCCAACTCATCTTTGACAAAGCAGGAAAGAACATCCAATGGAAAAAAGACAGTCTCTTTAACAAATGGTGCTGGGAGAACTGGACAGCAACATGCAGAAGGTTGAAACTAGACCACTTTCTCACACCATTCACAAAAATAAACTCAAAATGGATAAAGGACCTGAATGTGAGACAGGAAACCATCAAAACCTTAGAGGAGAAAGCAGGAAAAGACCTCTCTGACCTCAGCCGTAGCAATCTCTTACTCGGCACATCCCCAAAGGCAAGGGAATTAAAAGCAAAAGTGAATTACTGGGACCTTATGAAGATAAAAAGCTTCTGCACAGCAAAGGAAACAACCAACAAAACTAAAAGGCAACCAACGGAATGGGAAAAGATATTTGCAAATGACA